>NC_137613.1:523099-548188 GCF_963280865.1 Gymnoscopelus braueri | reverse complement strand
TGATATGATGATACCTTGTCATATACCTTATGATACAGTACTTGAGTAAATGTAATTAGTTACTTTCCACCAGTGAGCAACGTGGTGGTGGGGGTCCGCTGGTCTGGTGGTCCCCCCCCCCCACCCCCCGCAACCTTGTTGTGTGATTCACCAACGCCCCTCTGTGTGTGTGTGTGTGTGTGTGTGTGTGTGTGTGTGTGTGTGTGTGTGTGTGTGTGTGTGTGTGTGTGTGTGTGTGTGTGTGTGTGTGTGTGTGTGTGTGTGTGTGTGTGTGTGTCAGCAGATTACTACTTGGTGCTATCTCCCCTTCCCAGCCTCGGCACTATCCCCCCCCCCCCCCCCCCCTCCCCAGGTTACTGGGAGGGTAAACAAGACTAATTAACCGCCAAACAAGATGGATGATTTATGCAAAGTGAGCGTGTTTCACTGTTCTCTCATCACCGCCGCAAAGTCATGATTCTTCCCTCCCAAAAAAAATAGAAAAGAAAGAAAAAGCACAAACAGGGTGATTTCTGATTGGTCGAGCCCGCCCATGTGACAGAGTAAAGGAGTCGTCGGCGACGTTAACGCGCTGGCCACGCCCCTCAATCAGGCCCTTGTTAATGCCAGCCACGCCCTGTTCTGGTCACATGGGTTTATTGTTTGCTGCTGTCTCTTCTTTTTTTTATGTTCCCTCGTGTCGCTTCTGTGAGGGGGGGGGGGCTCTCTGTGTCGGTGGGTAGGGGGGGGCTCTGTGTCGGTGGGTAGGGGGGGGGCTTTCTGTGTCGGTGGGTAGGGGGGGGCTCTGTGTCGGTGGGTAGGGGGGGGGCTTTCTGTGTCGGTGGGTAGGGGGGGGCTCTCTGTGTCGGTGGGTAGGGGGGGGCTCTGTGTCGGTGGGTAGGGGGGGGCTCTGTGTCGGTGGGTAGGGGGGGGGGCTTTCTGTGTCGGTGGGTAGGGGGGGGCTCTGTGTGTCGGTGGGTAGGGGGGGGCTTTCTGTGTCGGTGGGTAGGGGGGGGGCTTTCTGTGTCGGTGGGTAGGGGGGGGGCTCTCTGTGTCGGTGGGTAGGGGGGGGCTCTGTGTCGGTGGGTAGGGGGGGGCTCTGTGTCGGTGGGTAGGGGGGGGCTCTGTGTGTCGGTGGGTAGGGGGGGGGCTTTCTGTGTCGGTGGGTAGGGGGGGGCTTTCTGTGTCGGTGGGTAGGGGGGGGGCTTTCTGTGTCGGTGGGTAGGGGGGGGGCTTTCTGTGTCGGTGGGTAGGGGGGGGGCTCTGTGTCGGTGGGTAGGGGGGGGGCTCTCTATGTCGGTGGGTAGGGGGGGGGCTCTGTGTGTCGGTGGGTAGGGGGGGGCTTTCTGTGTCAGTGGGTAGGGGGGGGGCTCTCTATGTCGGTGGGTAGGGGGGGGGCTCTGTGTGTCGGTGGGTAGGGGGGGGCTTTCTGTGTCAGTGGGTAGGGGGGGGGCTTTCTGTGTCGGTGGGTAGGGGGGGGGGCTCTCTGTGTCGGTGGGTAGGGGGGGGCTTTCTGTGTCGGTGGGTAGGGGGGGGGCTCTCTGTGTCGGTGGGTAGGGGGGGGGCTCTCTGTGTCAGTGGGTAGGGGGGGGCTTTCTGTGTCAGTGGGTAGGGGGGGGGCTTTCTGTGTCGGTGGGTAGGGGGGGGGCTCTCTGTGTCGGTGGGTAGGGGGGGGCTCTCTGTGTCGGTGGGTAGGGGGGGGCTCTCTGTGTCGGTGGGTAGGGGGGGGCTTTCTGTGTCGGTGGGTAGGGGGGGGGCTCTCTGTGTCGGTGGGTAGGGGGGGGCTCTCTGTGTCGGTGGGTAGGGGGGGGCTTTCTGTGTCGGTGGGTAGGGGGGGGGCTTTCTGTATCAGTTTCCATAGAGCGTATGAATCTGGCTAAAAATGTACAGAGCCACACAGCCCACACCTGTCCTCCGACCTCTCCACACCTTCCCTTTTCTTTCCACTGTTCCCTTTGTTTTGGTTTCTTTTGTTTACCACTAAAAAAACTGGCCCGTTTCCTGTAAACCGACTGTGTGCGCTTGTGTGTCCAGTGTGTTCGCGTGTGCGTGTGCGTGGGTGGGTGTGTGTGTGTGTGTGTGTGTGTGTGTGTGTGTGTGTGTGTGTGTGTGGGGGGGGGGGGGCACGGTGATGTAGGAGAATTGATGGAGGGAGCACATTGAGAGCTAACCTGGTATAGTTGATGCCCGGGCTAAGTGCAGCATACATAATATATTATATGGTTTCTATTTATTGGTGGGAGGGACGTGTGTGTGTGTGTGTGTGTGTGTGTGTGTGTGTGTGTGTGTGTGTGTGTGTGTGTGTGTGTGTGTGTGTGTGTGTGTGTGTGTGTGTGTGTGTGTGTGTGTGTGTGTGTGTGTGTGTGTGTGTGTGTGTGTGTGTGTGTGTGTGTGTGTGTGTGTGTGTGTGTGTGTCCATCCTATTGTCTCCTTTATTACAAAGAGGCGTGACCACATTTCACTCTGTAAATAATCTATATTGAGAAAATTGTATTATAATTTTTTTCTTTCTTCTTTTTGTTTTTTTAAAATATCAGTTTCTTTTCTAAAATCTGCTCATCTGGTGACTGTAAAATAAAACAAACAAACAAAAGAGAAACTAAATATGAATCTGACTGTTGTTTTATGACTGAATGTGTTTCCATGTGTGTGTATTTACATGTATGTTAGAGATACGTTTACAATTGTGACCACATTTGGCTGGGAGACAGTCATCTAGCATTTTTTTCATTTTAAAATGTTCATGTCATATGAAAGCAGGGAATCATAGCATAATAATAAGTTCATAATATGTGTTCTGGGTCCCATCCCTAGAATGACCCTGATCAGTCTATTCTGAGTTGACTGTATGGCTTGGTTTTGAGGGATTTCATTAAGCCCTCGAACCAAGATGTACATGCAAAAACAAAGTGGCACAGAATAAGGGCCACCACCTGTTTAGTCTCACTATGTACTATAGGTACCTTGCTGTCCGTGTCAAAAACGGTGTCAGTCCGGAAACCTTGCTCAGTACCTTGCTGGCCATATTTCGGCCGTCTAAGTTATCCTCCAAGATATAACCCAGGTATTTCACAGCTGGTTTTGCTGCTATGAAGTCCGAATTGAATTTAACCTTGAATTCAGAACTCTTTCCAAATTTGTTTTTGGAGCCAAACAGAATTGATTCTGTCTTCCCAGAGTGTAAATATAACTTGTTATCAATAAGCCAGGAATTTACATTTGCCAAATTCCTCACTCAGGGAACTCTCCAGTGTGGCTTGTTCCTTATGGGACATGAGCAGAGCAGAATCATCAGCGTAGGAGAATAAATCACAGTTACAGGTGTCTGTCATATCTATCCAGAGTGACTTACAGTAATCAAGGTAAACACATAGAAAGCAGAGAGACAGTGTAGTGTCTCAGTAAACTATAGGATCATAGAATACAGAGACAGTGTAGTGTCTCAGTAAACTATAGGATCATAGAATACAGAGACAGTGTAGTGTCTCAGTAAACTATAGGATCATAGAATACAGAGACAGTGTAGTGTCTCAGTAAACTATAGGATCATAGAATACAGAGACAGTGTAGTGTCTCAGTAAACTATAGGATCATAGAATACAGAGAGACAGTGTAGTGTCTCAGTAAACTATAGGATCATAGAATACAGAGACAGTGTAGTGTCTCAGTAAACTATAGGATCATAGAATACAGAGAGACAGTGTAGTGTCTCAGTAAACTAGGATCACAGGTAAACCATGAACCTAGCATCTGTCTAAATAACATACTATCAAACATTTTATAAAACAGATACAGGAAGGTTAGTCCATATTTGGGCATACAGGAAGGTGAAGTTACACAGAATGCATAATGAGATGATCCTGAACTCAATGCAAATGTAAACCTGATGGATGAGTTCTGACTGACAGTCTGACAGCTGTGTGACAGAGAGACACTTAAAACCCTGCGCTCTCTCTCTCTCTCTCTCTCTCTCTCTCTCTCTCTCTCTCTGTATCCTCTCTCTCTCTCTCTGTTCCTTTCTCTATCTCTACCACTCTCTCTCTCTCTCTCTCTCTCTCTCTCTCTCTCTCTCTCTCTCTCTCTCTCTCTCTCTCTCTCTCTCTCTATTTCCTCTCTTGCAAATATTTACAACCACAGCATCTTAATGTAATCCCCCCCCCCCCCCCCCCACACCACCTATTGAGGTCAGAGATATTTCATAATATATGGAATTCTTATGATCTGCAGACGGTATGTTCTGTAGAGTGTGGAGGTTGATACGTTGTGCTCAATATTCTGCATGGCTCTATGGTACGTTGTACAGCAGCCACGCATTTACATCCAAATGCATGAAAACTATGCATGTAAATAAACATGCATCTAAATCTATGCATGAAAACATGCATCTAAATCCATGCATCTAAATCCATGCATCTAAATCTATGCATAAACATGCATCTAAATCCATGCATCTAAATCTATGCATCTAAATCCATGCATCTAAATCTATGCATCTAAAATCTAAATCCATGCATCTAAATCCATGCATCTAAAGCCATGCATAAACATGCATCTAAATCCATGCATCTAAATCTATGCATCTAAATCCATGCATCTAAATCCATGCATCTAAATCCATGCATAAACATACATCTAAATCCATGCATCTAAATCTATGCATCTAAATCCATGCATCTAAATCCATGCATCTAAATCCATGCATCTAAATCCATCTAAATCCATGCATCTAAATCCATCTAAATCCATGCATCTAAATCTATGCATCTAAATCCATGCATCTAAATCCATACATCTAAATCCATGCATCTAAATCTATGCATCTAAATCCATGCATCTAAATCCATGCATCTAAATCCATGCATCTAAATCTATGCATCTAAATCCATGCATCTAAATCTATGCATCTAAATCCATGCATCTAAATCCATGCATAAACATGCATCTAAATCCATGCATCTAAATCTATGCATCTAAATCCATGCATCTAAATCCATGCATAAACATGCATCTAAATCTATGCATCTAAATCCATGCATCTAAATCCATGCATAAACATGCATCTAAATCCATGCATCTAAATCCATGCATCTAAATCCATGCATGATTTCCGGTTTTCAAATTTGTTGATGTGTTTTTATGGTCATGATTCACCAGGAGCCTGGATGGCTTGGTGGTTCAATTCATATATTTTCGGAAATCTCCATGCGAGAAATGAATGGGCTTTATATCTGTAAATGTATTTTTACTCATTGAACTACAAACATGGACGCCTGCATGAACAAGAGTTTCACCTCAATGTCACCTATAACTGTGTTGTGACAATAAAGTTGATTGATTGATTGACTTGGACGGTGGGACAGGTTGTTGGGACTTCAATGCAGCAGATAACAGCAATGTTTTGGGAGAATCGTTCAGATGGTGATACAAGCGTAACATTTGATACAAATCATCTATGGAGGTCACTGTTCGATTTAAGAAACCTGGCCACTCGTAAATAAAAGATGGCGGCCATTCATTTCAAGATGGCCACCAAAATTAGACAGGTTTTGCATTTCAACATATCTTTAGTGAGGTCAATCTCCAAATCATCAAATAGCACTCCCATTGAATGTTTCTGAACCTTTTCAAACAGGAGCTAACATTTATAACCATCTAAATGAAAACATTTCAAAAACACGCCACACAACTGTGTTCACAGGCGAACTCAGGGATTAAAACAAAAGAAAATCTCTTGACTTCTGAACATCTGGTTCTGTTTTCTGCATCTTCCTCGGTGACTCCTGACCGTACGTTTCTGCACGTACAGTGTTTTCTCTGGCGACCAGGCAGGCCTCCTGCCACCTGCATGTCCTCTCTCATCGCATCCTTAAACCTCCTCTTTGGCCTTCTTCTTCTCCTCTTACCTGGCAGCTACATCTTCAGCATCCTTTGTTTATCTTTGTAAAAAAAATATATATATATATATATATATTATATATATAATGTGGAGTCTCACTAGGGGTCCGCCTGCCAGGTAGGCACCTCACCATGGAGAAGCAGTGGGAGAGAGACAGAGGGAGGCCCAGCAGACAGCGCACCAGCCTAGGTCGCGTCATCGAGGGGCGGTGCCTACCAATCTTCATCCTCAATCAATCCCAACTGAGCGCACCTGCGATGACCGGCTAGGTGTGACACCTAGACTACAAACACTCTGCCTCTCTGTCTCATTCCCCACTGGCTCTCCTTGGTGAGCGAGGCGGTAAGCCAATACTCCACTATTTCCCCTTCAATTGTAATTGCCGGTGAAACACAAAACGAAAAGATTGTTTATTTTATTTTATAGGCAACGTATGGAACGTGAAACTTACCTGAAATGTGATGCATGGACAAAACCCCAAACCTGGGAAAAACCTCTGTTGAAAGAAATACTTACCTATGATTTTGCATTATATTCCCTGAACTATGTGCTCGATTCTGAATAAATGCCCATATATGGGTTTGTACCCCCACTGTCTGAGTCTTGGCCTTGATCAGTACACCACAATATATTTAAAAACATTGAGGAAAACATAAACACGTACAATAACAAAACAACTGTCTATCTATCTATCTATAACGGTGAAATATTTCCTACAATGTGCAAGAAATATAGATATGACTTTTTCATTTGGCGGCCATCTTGAAAAATGACCGCCATATTGTATTTTTGGGTGGCCCGGTTTAAGAAGTGAAGGAGTTGACCCAGAGGAATGTTCGTGCCAAATCTCCCGCTTGTATCACAACATGAACGATGGTTCCTATTATCTGCTCCACCATCGGTCGACAGCAGGCATTATGGGTGTTATCGGGGCGTAGTAGTGTAGACGCTAGGCATGGTGGGTATATTATAGGGCGTAGCGTCTGTTCTCCTCGCTCTGGGAGCGCGGAGAACATCAAAGCTACAGCAGAACGTGGGTGGAGGTCATCTCATATATATATATGGGACAACCACTCATTATCCATTCACATTCATAGACTCTCTCTCTCTCTCTCTCTCTCTCGCATCCTTCGTCCTCTTCTCCTTCATCCTTCTTTTTTTTTAAAAAGAGAGCCAGGTTTTTTTTTCTTTCTGTGCATGAATTTCAACAATTCAAACTTCCACTCAATGACAAGCGAGCGTTGCATCTCTCTCTGCGCTGCGCTGAGGCTCTGAGGCTCTGAGGCTCTGAGGCTCTGAGGCTCTGAGGCTCTGAGGTCCCATGTGTGTTTCTCATCTAGGACGCTCCATCTTTTTGATCAGCGACTCCCGCTCAGAATCCAGCGGATCAGAAAGTGGATCACGGCCTCCCGGGGGAGACGGCCATTTACGCTGCCTGCCTGCCACCGCCTCCAGGAGAGAGGAGCGTAATTAAGAGTTTGTTAAGATGCCCAAATTCCTTCTCATCCGCTACCCCGCCCCCCCCACCCTCCATCCCCCCCCCATCTCTCCCCTGTCTCCAACAACTCCCCCCCCCCCCCGCTGTTCCCTGCAGCTCAGATGTACAGATTAAGTGTGTTTTTGGAGGCGTTTCAGAGACAACATCCAGACAGTCATTTACTGAGCGCTGTGTCGACATGATGGAGACGGATTAGAGCCCCTGTTCCTACTCTGTGTGGCACCACCGTGTCACACGGCCCAAAAGTAGCAGATCTACAAGCTCACGACTCGTCAAAATAGCAGATCTACAAGCTCACAAGTCATGCATGCGCATGCAACGTGCTGTTTTTGGATTCATTGATTCAGTGACTGATGTTTTTATTGAACAAAAATGCATATATATGACCATATTGTACATATCTATATTTTGTACAAACACACACACACACACAGACACAGACACAGACACAGACACACACACACACACACACACACACACACACACACACACACACACACACGATTATTCTTTGTGTCTTTGTCTCTTTACATGCATCTATGTCTTTACGACCATGCAGTCATTATGCAAAGGTTAAATGTGGTTTAGATAGCATGTTATTTAGACAGATGCAGGTTCATTTGTTGACTTGGTATCCTATAGATTTGATATCATAATGTTTAGACTGATGCTAGGTTCTTGGTTTACATGTGATCCTAGTTTACTGAGACACTACACTGTCTCTGTATTCTATGATCCTATAGTTTACTGAGACACTACACTGTCTCTCTGTATTCTATGATCCTATAGTTTACTGAGACACTACACTGTCTCTGTATTCTATGATCCTATAGTTTACTGAGACACTACACTGTCTCTGTATTCTATGATCCTATAGTTTACTGAGACACTACACTGTCTCTCTGTATTCTATGATCCTATAGTTTACTGAGACACTACACTGTCTCTGTATTCTATGATCCTATAGTTTACTGAGACACTACACTGTCTCTGTATTCTATGATCCTATAGTTTACTGAGACACTACACTGTCTCTCTGTATTCTATGATCCTATAGTTTACTGAGACACTACACTGTCTCTGTATTCTATGATCCTATAGTTTACTGAGACACTACACTGTCTCTGTATTCTATGATCCTATAGTTTACTGAGACACTACACTGTCTCTCTGTATTCTATGATCCTATAGTTTACTGAGACACTACACTGTCTCTCTGTATTCTATGATCCTATAGTTTACTGAGACACTACACTGTCTCTGTATTCTATGATCCTATAGTTTACTGAGACACTACACTGTCTCTGTATTCTATGATCCTATAGTTTACTGAGACACTACACTGTCTCTATGTATTCTATGATCCTATAGTTTACTGAGACACTACACTGTCTCTGTATTCTATGATCCTATAGTTTACTGAGACACTACACTGTCTCTGTATTCTATGATCCTATAGTTTACTGAGACACTATACTGTCTCTGTATTCTATGATCCTATAGTTTACTGAGACACTACACTGTCTCTGTATTCTATGATCCTATAGTTTACTGAGACACTACATTGTCTCTGTATTCTATGATCCTATAGTTTACTGAGACACTACACTGTCTCTGTATTCTATGATCCTATAGTTTACTGAGACACTACACTGTCTCTCTGTATTCTATGATCCTATAGTTTACTGAGACACTACACTGTCTCTCTGTATTCTATGATCCTATAGTTTACTGAGACACTACACTGTCTCTCTGTATTCTATGATCCTATAGTTTACTGAGACACTACACTGTCTCTCTGTATTCTATGATCCTATAGTTTACTGAGACACTACACTGTCTCTGTATTCTATGATCCTATAGTTTACTGAGACACTACACTGTCTCTGTATTCTATGATCCTATAGTTTAATGAGACACTACACTGTCTCTCTGTATTCTATGATCCTATAGTTTACTGAGACACTACACTGTCTCTGTATTCTATGATCCTATAGTTTACTGAGACACTACACTGTCTCTATATTCTATGATCCTATAGTTTACTGAGACACTACACTGTCTCTCTGTATTCTATGATCCTATAGTTTACTGAGACACTACACTGTCTCTATGTATTCTATGATCCTATAGTTTACTGAGACACTACACTGTCTCTATATTCTATGATCCTATAGTTTACTGAGACACTACACTGTCTCTGTATTCTATGATCCTATAGTTTACTGAGACACTACACTGTCTCTGTATTCTATGATCCTATAGTTTACTGAGACACTACACTGTCTCTCTGTATTCTATGATCCTATAGTTTACTGAGACACTACACTGTCTCTATATTCTATGATCCTATAGTTTACTGAGACACTACACTGTCTCTCTGTATTCTATGATCCTATAGTTTACTGAGACACTACACTGTCTCTGTATTCTATGATCCTATAGTTTACTGAGACACTACACTGTCTCTGTATTCTATGATCCTATAGTTTACTGAGACACTACACTGTCTCTGTATTCTATGATCCTATAGTTTACTGAGACACTACACTGTCTCTGTATTCTATGATCCTATAGTTTACTGAGACACTACACTGTCTCTGTATTCTATGATCCTATAGTTTACTGAGACACTACACTGTCTCTGTATTCTATGATCCTATAGTTTACTGAGACACTACACTGTCTCTCTGTATTCTATGTATGTGTTTACCTTGTTTATTGTAAGTCACTCTGGATAAAGAGCTTCTGATAAATGACTACATTGTAAATTGTAAATATGTATCTATGTATCTAAATGTGTTCATTATTATGCACTCATTCTTTACATGTATGTACAGTATTATGTGCTTGATTGTAATTACCGCCATGTTTGTGTGTGTGTGTGTGTGTGTGTGTGTGTGTGTGTGTGTGTGTGTGTGTGTGTGTGTGTGTGTGTGTGTGCGCGTGTGCGTGCGTGTGCGTGCGTGCGTGTGTGCGTGTGCGTATGCGTGTGCACGTGTGTGTGTGTGTGTGTGCATGCTGTGGGAGCAAGTTGATGTTGATTGGCTGGAATCAGTGCATGTTGCATGTTAAGGTTGTGTCTGTCACATGCTCTGCTGCAGTACATCGTACATTTTACATGTAAAATATCTCTTATCAACATGAACGTAATGGTGATGAAAAGTGTCAGAAAATGCAGTGAATCCTCAGTGATAACTGAACTCTGAAGATGTTTGGTAGAATTCCTGACTGCATAAGGGCTGCAAATATATCAATACTTTTCCTTAAAGCTTATTCCATCAAATACTTGATAGAATTCGTTTTTTCATATTATCTAATTGAGGACATTTAGTATCATCTTAAACCTTATTTCATACTTTGTTGAACAAAGGCACAAAAACTGCAAAAGTCATCTCAGAACACTAACACGTTGTGTGATTGTAGATCTGCTATATTTGAAAACGTTTGTTTCCTCTAGGCCTAATGAAAAGAACAAACACAAAACTAAAACATTTTTTTAAACATTTTTTAACATAAAAAATCTTGTATGGCGGTCGCTGCCACACAATGTTTTCAGATGGGGTTGTGCTACATATTTATTGTATTTATTTATTCATTTTATTTATTAATACATATTACAATTGGGGTCCTTGACATGAAAACGTTTTAGAAGCAAGCATTGTATTACACTGCTTGGTTGAAAACTTTGATTCTGATTGGTCAATCACTGAATTCAGCTGCCTATTATTTTTGAGTCAGTTTTATAATTTATAGTCACTCTCATACAGCACTCTGTGTTGCCAGATTTTGCGAGAGAAATAAGCAACCAGGACTATGAAAATAAGCCCAAAAGAAGGGACTATAATAGGACACATGTAGACCTTTAAACCTATATATACACATTGGCTATTTGAAAATAGCAGATCTACAAGCACGCACAACGCTGTAATGCGTTGTGTGCTTGTAGATCTGCTATTTTCTAAACAATATTGACAGGTATGAAACACATTTAAGATGGGGGTCCGCGCGCTGCGGATAAATAGGCCTACATATTCATTTGGGGGTGATTGATTGATTGATTGATTGATTGATTGTGTAACGAAGAGGTCCTCCGTTACTTATAATTGGCACTATTTTGCACACCACTTATTTTGCACATATATATTGTAACAGTATTTATTGATTTATTTATATTTGCACAGCATTTTGCACTTATACTCTTTTGCACAGTATATTTGCACACAAGAATATTGGATCAGGATGGGCAACTGCAATATAGTCAGTGCAATACCATAAGAGGAATGTGCAATATGTTTTAGTGCAATATAATATGTGGCAATATATATGGGATGTTGGATTGTGATTTTAATAGTGCTTATGTCTGTCTGTCCCAGGGTGTTCGGGCAAAAGAGTCCCCAGGGTGCCCGAGCACCATATATGGGTTTGGACTGGACCACAGTAGAAGAGAGAGAGGGGGGTTTTGTGTTGTATTTTGGAAGCTGCTAATAATGTGATAATGTTTGTGTTGCAATAGGGTGCTTAAGTTATATGTATTTACCAGGGGTATTGATGCAGATGTTTAATGGAATGTGTGGTGTAGATTTGTTGCATGTTTGAGGTAACCTGCAACATGGTTGAACCCACAATTGATTGACTGACACTTGATTGGCTCAGCTGAGTATAAAAGGCTGCCAGTAACAAACACACTCAGCTTTAGTTTTACTATTAGGAGATGGTGGAGCTGCCGACCACCATGCCACCTTTTGCTGCTGATGCTCTTGTATCCTGTATGTGCACTTTGGAATGAATAAAAGCACCTTTGGTTGCAATCTACCTCCTGACTCTGTGCTGTTTCCAGCCGCTTATTGGGCCAGTCCTTTACAGATTGATTGAATGATTGATTGAGTCTTTATTTTTTAAATGGTCCTTAATTATCAGCCTGGAAACCATAAGAATCTGCCAGTGCATTTTCTTTTTTCTTAAATAGCCCTTGGCAGATTAGTCTGGCCATGCCAGGCTAATTAATTATTGCTTAAACAATAATTAAAACATTTGGAAGCACGCCAAAAACAAGCCCCCCCAAAAAAACCACAAATATTTTCAAGCAACTCTACAGAAAACACAAGCCCAACGTCGCTTATAATAAGCAGACATGGCAACGCTGAGCAGCCTGGCTACAGTTAATGACGTCACGCAGCACAATCAACGCAGCTGAATCTAATCAATCAGCTTGTTGCTATCCAACATGGCGGCCATGGGAAGTTAGTAAACAAACTAAATCACATTTTACAGTTTAACACTATTATAAGCCACACAATAACGTTTTAAACACTATTGTAGGCCACTAAAGAATGTTTTAAACACTTATAGGCTACTAAATAATGTTTTAAACAGTATTATAGGCTACTAAATAATGTTTTAAACAGTATTATAGGTATTATAGGCTACTAAATAATGTTTTAAACAGTATTATAGGCTACTTAAGAATGTTTTTACAAACATTTGAGGCGTCAAATAGACGATACAGAACCAGCATATTGATTCATATTTGACCAACACGTCCTGATGGACTGAGCTGACCTGTTGTGCTGGATGGAGAAATGTTGATTATATCCGTCTTTATGTAAGTCATTCCATCATTATAAAATCAATGAGATAGATCTTTATTACATTTTGTGTCAATGTATTACTTTCTGTATTAAGTAGCAGTGTAATAAGTGGGATAGTGGATGGTTAGCAGGTCATTGTTGATACATAAAAGTCCTTCAGGGTGATATCTACAATGACCTGCAGTGAAAAATATGCAGGTCAAAAAATATTAAAATATTTAATTGTTATTTAATATTTTTTTTGTTGCAGTTTTTTAATATCTTTTGACACAGAATCCAATGCTTTATGGTCATGATTCACCAGGAGGCTGGGCGGCTTGGTTCCAGGCTTATTTATTTATTTATATAAATCTTTTTGGAAATCTCTGATCTCTGAGAAATGAATGGGGTTTCTATATGTGGAACCACAAAATGGCCGCCACTGCTATGCCCTATAATACAGGTTGTTAACCACTTAAACTGTCTAGTAGAAAATGAGTTGTCACTGTACTTGGCCCGCTCTTTTCTGTCTAAACCAAATCTCTTTGCCAAAAATAGCCAATCTACAAGCTCACAAGCCTGTGAGCTTGTAGATGTCTATTTTTGGCTAATGTAATATATGTATATAATATATATATATGTTTTACATTAGGTGGGCTAAGTTTAAAGTTCACACCATTATCAGATACAACTATCCTATATTCACATTGAAAATGTAGTAATAGTAAAACAACAAAAATTAACATGTTTAACCCATAATTCCTTGCAACAGTAGTCTGACAGGTTGAATCTGGTTTGTTTACATCAAGTAGCCTACGTTGGTGCTTGTAGATCAGCAATTTTAGAACGATTTAGAAAAATGGCAACCATGGCCAAATATCTTTTTATTTTTTTACATGAAATATTTTGAGAACCATTGATCTAGATGTAGTATGTTCCATCAATGCTATCATGTTAGGTTCATCTGTTCATAATAATAATACATCAAACTTTGTCCCTTCTGACGAGAGGAGAACAGAGGTGATGGAGGGAGAGGAGAGGAGAGGAGAGGAGAGGAGAGGAGAGGAGAGGAGAGGAGATGGAGGGAGAGGAGAGGAGAGGAGAGGAGAGGAGAGGAGAGGAGAGGAGAGGAGAGGAGAGGAGAGGAGATGGAGGGAGAGGAGAGGAGAGGTCATGGAGGGAGAGGAGAGGAGAGGAGAGGAGAGCTTCCTCAGCTGAATGCATGTGAGTGACATCATTACCTTTCTATATGTCTTTCTCTCCATCCACTTGTGTGACCTTCCTTCCTTCCTTCCTTGGATTGTAAGGAATGCTTTTAAATCCTTTACTGATAATAATCTATGAACAAAATGTGCTTTTTACATTGATTTTTAAAATGCCGAAAGCCTCTTAACGACAGTCACTCAATTAGTCAATGTTACCAGAGTGCTGGAGAGATGCTGTTCATTAATTAACCATTCACCTGGTCTGTATAGAGTCTATAGAACCATGTTCATTCACCTGGTCTGTATAGAGTCTATAGAACCATGTTCATTCACCTGGTCTGTATAGAATCTATAGAACCATGTTCATTCACCTGGTCTGTATAGAGTCTATAGAACCATGTTCATTCATTTATACACATTGAAAGGACCAAAGATCTATTCCATTTTGCAATGGAGAGGTGAGCGGTGGAGAGAAAAAGGACCGGCCGACGTGTCCTTTTTGCTTGATATTGTTTGAATGAGAGACAATCATGCTCATCAAGCTAATAGAGAATTTTACATTTTAAACTGCCGGTGTCCTTAAAGCTTAACATTTCTTTTTGCTCTTAAAGACGTGGTCTGACCAGGTCTTAGCGGTATGCATTAAGTCTTTTTAAGTCAAGGAGCATAATAGCAGATACCTCATTGCGCCCTTAATTAATATATGGACACTCCCCCATGGGTAAACTATGCGCCCTTAATTAACATATGGACACTCCCCCATGGGTAAAATATGCTGGGGAGTCTTATTACTTAAGTGTCTGCGCTCAGCGCACCTTGCATAATAGGGATTGTGCATAAGATGGTGGCGTTATCACCTAATTATCACCTAAGAAGTGGAGTTAAGAGACTCAAACTAGGGCTATCTGTCTCTCTCTCTCTGCACCCTCTCTCTGTCTCTCTTTCTTTGTGTAAGTCTCGCCAAAGATTGTTAATATAGAAAGATACACATTCTCCATTGGAGCCAGTAGAGGCGAAGTAGTACACAAATCCTACAAATGGTCTCCTAAGTAGGCGTGGTCTGCTTCTCTCCCGACCATCCCACCACCCTCCCCCTCCCCTCTCCCTGGCTGTCAACGTCATGTGGATGTGTATTTGTGTATTTTCTTCATTAAAGAAAATAAATGCTTTACGTGTTTGAAAGTGCACTGTTGTTGGCAAAGATGCTTTTAAAGAAACCCCAAAAAATCCCACCACAAACTCACACGTATTATTCAGTCTTATCTTCTGCTAGATATGCTCCTGTTTCTGCTCAACATTGGAACAGGTCCTTTTATTAGGTAATATATATTTTAAAAGGTATATATTTTACCACTATAGACTATAATGTGTTTAGCATGAATGTTTAGCAAAATGTCATGATTCCCAAATCATACCCCATCAACCAAGACAGTTAATAATGGAAAATGATATTATTGAGCATTGGAACACACATTTTATTTAATTTTTGAAATGTCCATAATGATTTCACGTAGGCCTACTACATTCACATATAGAATCTCAGTGTATCAGTTTTTAGAACATCTTATGGGGACAGAGCATAGAGTTCAAATCTAATATAATAATACAATATAATATAAGGGACAGACAGAGCCCTATGTCTCGTCCGTCAGACTGCAGATGGACTCTTCAGATATCTTCCCAGATCTCGCGAGAGTGTGTTGCTAGGATTTTCTTCTAATTTGTGTCACTAAAAAAAAAAGCCATTTTAGTATGAAAATCGTGCATATTGTGTGTCTTGTGACGATCGGGTCCAATATTTAGTTCAGTGACCATGGAGCTAAAGAATGGTTCAGAAGCTGTGTTCACGTTGACTCTTCTATTGGAATCAATAGACTCCAACCTGCTTCCTGTCTCCTAAAAAGGTGTCCACCTACGTCACGCAGAAACGGGAAGTAAACCAGAGAATGCGACTCTTGCTATTTCCCTCTTGGGTCTCTCTCTCTCTCTCTCTCTCTCTCTCCACCCCTCTCTCTGTCTTTGTATTAGACGATATCTCCTCTCTCTCTGTCAGTCGCTTTCTCTTTCTCTCTTTCTCTCTTTCTCTCTTTCTCTCTTTCTCTCTTTCTCTCTTTCTCTCTGTCTGTCTTTCTTTCTCTCTCTCTCCCTTTCTCTCTCTCTGTCTGTCTGTCTGTCTGTCTGTCTGTCTGTCTGTCTGTCTGTCTGTCTGTCTGTCTCACACACAGACAGGTTATATTGTCACTCACCCATGGGGGGAGGGGGGGGGGTCAGATAGCCTTACCCACAGGCCAGGGACCGCCTGCAGGCACACACACACACACACACACACACACACACACACACACACACACACACACACACATGAACACACACACACACACACACAGGTTCACAGAGGTACACAACTCAAGGTTACACAGCCTGCAGGGGAGCCATGGCTTCCAAGAAAATGTCTCCAAGCGTCACACTCATGATGCCACGCACGCACGCACGCACGCACGCACGCACGCACGCACGCACGCACGCACGCACGCACGCACGCACGCACGCACGCACGCACGCACGCACGCACGCACGCACTCAGGTGTGTGTGCGCGTGTGTGTGCATGTTAGTGAAAGTCACCTTTGATGTCATTTTACTCCCACATCCAAATATCCCTCAATTTCTGTGTAGATATTAGTCTGAATCTCTGTGTTGAACCTGTATTTCAGACTAATATCATGTGTAGATATTAGTCTGAGTCTCTGTGTTGAACCTGTATTTCAGACTAATATCATGTGTAGATATTAGTCTGAATCTCTGTGTTGAACCTGTATTTCAGACTAATATCATGTGTAGATATTAGTCTGAGTCTCTGTGTTGAACCTGTATTTCAGACTAATATCATGTGTAGATATTAGTCTGAGTCTCTGTGTTGAACCTGTATTTCAGACTAATATCATGTGTAGATATTAGTCTGAATCTCTGTGTTGAACCTGTATTTCAGACTAATATCATGTGTAGATATTAGTCTGAATCTCTGTGTTGAACCTGTATTTCAGACTAATATCATGTGTAGATATTAGTCTGAGTCTCTGTGTTGAACCTGTATTTCAGACTAATATCATGTGTAGATATTAGTCTGAGTCTCTGTGTTGAACCTGTATTTCAGACTAATATCATGTGTAGATATTAGTCTGAGTCTCTGTGTTGAACCTGTATTTCAGACTAATATCATGTGTAGATATTAGTCTGAATCTCTGTGTTGAACCTGTATTTCAGACTAATATCATGTGTAGATATTAGTCTGAATCTCTGTGTTGAACCTGTATTTCAGACTAATATCATGTGTAGATATTAGTCTGAGTCTCTGTGTTGAACCTGTATTTCAGACTAATATCATGTGTAGATATTAGTCTGAGTCTCTGTGTTGAACCTGTATTTCAGACTAATATCATGTGTAGATATTAGTCTGAATCTCTGTGTTGAACCTGTATTTCAGACTAATATCATGTGTAGATATTAGTGTGAATCTCTGTGTTGAACCTGTATTTCAGACTAATATCATGTGTAGATATGAGTCTGAATCTCTGTGTTGAACCTGTATTTCAGACTAATATCATGTGTAGATATGAGTCTGAATCTCTGTGTTGAACCTGTATTTCAGACTAATATCATGTGTAGATATTAGTGTGAATCTCTGTGTTGAACCTGTATTTCAGACTAATATCATGTGTAGATATTAGTCTGAGTCTCTGTGTTGAACCTGTATTTCAGACTAATATCATGTGTAGATATTAGTGTGAATCTCTGTGTTGAACCTGTATTTCAGACTAATATCATGTGTAGATATTAGTGTGAATCTCTGTGTTGAACCTGTATTTCAGACTAATATCATGTGTAGATATGAGTCTGAATCTCTGTGTTGAACCTGTATTTCAGACTAATATCATGTGTAGATATTAGTCTGAATCTCTGTGTTGAACCTGTATTTCAGACTAATATCATGTGTAGATATTAGTGTGAATCTCTGTGTTGAACCTGTATTTCAGACTAATATCATGTGTAGATATTAGTCTGAATCTCTGTGTTGAACCTGTATTTCAGACTAATATCATGTGTAGATATGAGTCTGAATCTCTGTGTTGAACCTGTATTTCAGACTAATATCATGTGTAGATATTAGTCTGAATCTCTGTGTTGAACCTGTATTTCAGACTAATATCATGTGTAGATATTAGTCTGAGTCTCTGTGTTGAACCTGTATTTCAGACTAATATCATGTGTAGATATTAGTGTGAATCTCTGTGTTGAACCTGTATTTCAGACTAATATCATGTGTAGATATTAGTGTGAATCTCTGTGTTGAACCTGTATTTCAGACTAATATCATGTGTAGATATTAGTGTGAATCTCTGTGTTGAACCTGTATTTCAGACTAATATCATGTGTAGATATTAGTCTGAGTCTCTGTGTTGAACCTGTATTTCAGACTAATATCATGTGTAGATATTAGTGTGAATCTCTGTGTTGAACCTGTATTTCAGACTAATATCATGTGTAGATATTAGTGTGAATCTCTGTGTTGAACCTGTATTTCAGACTAATATCATGTGTAGATATTAGTCTGAGTCTCTGTGTTGAACCTGTATTTCAGACTAATATCATGTGTAGATATTAGTGTGAATCTCTGTGTTGAACCTGTATTTCAGACTAATATCATGTGTAGATATTAGTGTGAATCTCTGTGTTGAACCTGTATTTCAGACTAATATCATGTGTAGATATGAGTCTGAATCTCTGTGTTGAACCTGTATTTCAGACTAATATCATGTGTAGATATTAGTCTGAATCTCTGTGTTGAACCTGTATTTCAGACTAATATCATGTGTAGATATTAGTCTGAATCTCTGTGTTGAACCTGTATTTCAGACTAATATCATGTGTAGATATGAGTCTGAATCTCTGTGTTGAACCTGTATTTCAGACTAATATCATGTGTAGATATTAGTCTGAATCTCTGTGTTGAACCTGTATTTCAGACTAATATCATGTGTAGATATTAGTCTGAATCTCTGTGTTGAACCTGTATTTCAGACTAATATCATGTGTAGATATTAGTCTGAATCTCTGTGTTGAACCTGTATTTCAGACTAATATCATGTGTAGATATTAGTCTGAATCTCTGTGTTGAACCTGTATTTCAGACTAATATCACTCTGTAGATATTAGTCTGAATCTCTGTGTTGAACCTGTATTTCAGACTAATATCATGTGTAGATATTAGTCTGAATCTCTGTGTTGAACCTGTATTTCAGACTAATATCACTCTGTAGATATTAGTCTGAATCTCTGTGTTGAACCTGTATTTCAGACTAATATCACTCTGTAGATATTAGTCTGAATCTCTGTGTTGAACCTGTATTTCAGACTAATATCATGTGTAGATATTAGTCTGAATCTCTGTGTTGAACCTGTATTTCAGACTAATATCACTGTGTAGATATTAGTCTGAGTCTCTGTGTTGAACCTGTATTTCAGACTAATATCATGTGTAGATATGAGTCTGAATCTCTGTGTTGAACCTGTATTTCAGACTAATATCACTGTGTAGATATGAGTCTGAATCTCTGTGTTGAACCTGTATTTCAGACTGATATCACTGTGTAGATATTAGTCTGAATCTCTGTGTTGAACCTGTATTTCAGACTAATATCACTGTCTAGATATTAGTCTGAATCTCTGTGTTGAACCTGTATTTCAGACTAATATCACTGTGTAGATATTAGTGTGAATCTCTGTGTTGAACCTGTATTTCAGACTAATATCATGTGTAGATATTAGTCTGAATCTCTGTGTTGAACCTGTATTTCAGACTAATATCACTGTGTAGATATTAGTCTGAGTCTCTGTGTTGAACCTGTATTTCAGACTAATATCATGTGTAGATATTAGTGTGAATCTCTGTGTTGAACCTGTATTTCAGACTAATATCATGTGTAGATATTAGTCTGAATCTCTGTGTTGAACCTGTATTTCAGACTAATATCACTGTGTAGATATGAGTCTGAATCTCTGTGTTGAACCTGTATTTCAGACTAATATCATGTGTAGATATTAGTCTGAGTCTCTGTGTTGAACCTGTATTTCAGACTAATATCATGTGTAGATATTAGTCTGAATCTCTGTGTTGAACCTGTATTTCAGACTAATATCATGTGTAGATATTAGTGTGAATCTCTGTGTTGAACCTGTATTTCAGACTAATATCATGTGTAGATATTAGTGTGAATCTCTGTGTTGAACCTGTATTTCAGACTAATATCATGTGTAGATATTAGTCTGAGTCTCTGTGTTGAACCTGTATTTCAGACTAATATCATGTGTAGATATTAGTCTGAGTCTCTGTGTTGAACCTGTATTTCAGACTAATATCATGTGTAGATATTAGTGTGAATCTCTGTGTTGAACCTGTATTTCAGACTAATATCATGTGTAGATATTAGTGTGAATCTCTGTGTTGAACCTGTATTTCAGACTAATATCACTGTGTAGATATGAGTCTGAATCTCTGTGTTGAACCTGTATTTCAGACTAATATCACTGTGTAGATATGAGTCTGAATCTCTGTGTTGAACCTGTATTTCAGACTAATATCATGTGTAGATATGAGTCTGAATCTCTGTGTTGAACCTGTATTTCAGACTAATATCATGTGTAGATATTAGTCTGAATCTCTGTGTTGAACCTGTATTTCAGACTAATATCATGTGTAGATATTAGTCTGAGTCTCTGTGTTGAACCTGTATTTCAGACTAATATCATGTGTAGATATTAGTCTGAATCTCTGTGTTGAACCTGTATTTCAGACTAATATCATGTGTAGATATTAGTCTGAATCTCTGTGTTGAACCTGTATTTCAGACTAATATCATGTGTAGATATTAGTCTGAATCTCTGTGTTGAACCTGTATTTCAGACTAATATCATGTGTAGATATTAGTCTGAGTCTCTGTGTTGAACCTGTATTTCAGACTAATATCATGTGTAGATATTAGTCTGAATCTCTGTGTTGAACCTGTATTTCAGACTAATATCATGTGTAGATATTAGTCTGAATCTCTGTGTTGAACCTGTATTTCAGACTAATATCATGTGTAGATATTAGTCTGAATCTCTGTGTTGAACCTGTATTTCAGACTAATATCATGTGTAGATATTAGTCTGAATCTCTGTGTTGAACCTGTATTTCAGACTAATATCATGTGTAGATATTAGTCTGAATCTCTGTGTTGAACCTGTATTTCAGACTAATATCATGTGTAGATATTAGTCTGAATCTCTGTGTTGAACCTGTATTTCAGACTAATATCATGTGTAGATATTAGTCTGAGTCTCTGTGTTGAACCTGTATTTCAGACTAATATCATGTGTAGATATTAGTCTGAATCTCTGTGTTGAACCTGTATTTCAGACTAATATCATGTGTAGATATTAGTCTGAATCTCTGTGTTGAACCTGTATTTCAGACTAATATCATGTGTAGATATTAGTCTGAATCTCTGTGTTGAACCTGTATTTCAGACTAATATCATGTGTAGATATTAGTCTGAATCTCTGTGTTGAACCTGTATTTCAGACTAATATCACTGTGTAGATATTAGTCTGAATCTCTGTGTTGAACCTGTATTTCAGACTAATATCATGTGTAGATATTAGTCTGAATCTCTGTGTTGAACCTGTATTTCAGACTAATATCATGTGTAGATATTAGTCTGAGTCTCTGTGTTGAACCTGTATTTCAGACTAATATCATGTGTAGATATTAGTCTGAATCTCTGTGTTGAACCTGTATTTCAGGCTAATATCATGTGTAGATATTAGTCTGAATCTCTGTGTTGAACCTGTATTTCAGACTAATATCATGTGTAGATATTAGTCTGAATCTCTGTGTTGAACCTGTATTTCAGACTAATATCATTTGTAGATATTAGTCTGAATCTCTGTGTTGAACCTGTATTTCAGACTAATATCATGTGTAGATATTAGTCTGAATCTCTGTGTTGAACCTGTATTTCAGACTAATATCACTGTGTAGATATTAGTCTGAATCTCTGTGTTGAACCTGTATTTCAG
Source organism: Gymnoscopelus braueri (assembly GCF_963280865.1). Classification (NCBI taxonomy): domain Eukaryota; kingdom Metazoa; phylum Chordata; class Actinopteri; order Myctophiformes; family Myctophidae; genus Gymnoscopelus; species Gymnoscopelus braueri. The sequence goes on along the minus strand of NC_137613.1, from coordinate 525,924 downwards.
ACTAATATCACTGTGTAGATATTAGTCTGAATCTCTGTGTTGAACCTGTATTTCAGACTAATATCACTGTGTAGATATTAGTCTGAATCTCTGTGTTGAACCTGTATTTCAGACTAATATCATGTGTAGATATGAGTCTGAATCCTGTGTTGAACCTGTATTTCAGACTAATATCATGTGTAGATATGAGTCTGAATCTCTGTGTTGAACCTGTATTTCAGACTAATATCATGTGTAGATATTAGTCTGAATCTCTGTGTTGAACCTGTATTTCCGAGCGGCAAATTTATCACCAGAGGCAAATAAAAAAAATGCCTCTGGTGATAAACCCGCCCCATATTTGCATACTGGGCCCTGATTGGTCCCTCACGACTTCAGAGGGAGAGAAATCCAATCTCTATTGAGAGGGGCGGGGCCTAATCTGACGAGGGACATTCTTTTTTTTGCAATGACAGATTGGTCTGGAACCAGGCTAAGTCAGGACAACACTCTGAAACAGCTGTGTGTGTGTGTGTGTGTGTGTGTGTGTGTGTGTGTGTGTGTGTGTGTGTGTGTGTGTGTGTGTGTGTGTGTGTGTGTGTGTGTGTGTGTGTGTGTGTGTGTGTGTGTGTGTGTGTGTGTGTGTGTGTGGCTGATAGATCCTGACAAGCTCCTGTCTGAATTATTGATCGTCTGATCTGAAAGTTTGATGCTTTGGCCTGAGGGCTGGATTAACCTCCATGCACACGCACACACACACACGGATATATCTACACATTGCACATACATTTGTTAGTTTTATACCTACAGTCTTTCATTCTATATGCCTTGATTTTACTGGACTGGTTTTTTATCTACTTTTTACCCCTATGTATGGGCGTATCGGGTTTGTTTATGGTTATGTCTGAGTCATAGTGACGTGGTCGTGGTCCTGCCTATGTATGGGCGTATCGGGTTTGTTTATGGTTATGTCTGAGTCATAGTGACGTGGTCGTGGTCCTGCCTATGTATGGGCGTAACGGGTTTGTTTATGGTTATGTCTGAGTCATAGTGACGTGGTCGTGGTCCTGCCTATGTATGGGCGTATCGGGTTTGTTTATGGTTATGTCTGAGTCATAGTGACGTGGTCGTGGTCCTGCCTATGTATGGGCGTAACGGGTTTGTTTATGGTTATGTCTGAGTCATAGTGACGTGGTCGTGGTCCTGCCTATGTATGGGCGTATCAGGTTTGTTTATGGTTATGTCTGAGTCATAGTGACGTGGTCGTGGTCCTGCCTATGTATGGGCGTATCAGGTTTGTTTATGGTTATGTCTGAGTCATAGTGACGTGGTCGTGGTCCTGCCTATGTATGGGCGTATCGGGTTTGTTTATGGTTATGTCTGAGTCATAGTGACGTGGTCGTGGTCCTGCCTATGTATGGGCGTATCAGGTTTGTTTATGGCTATGTCTGAGTGGCCGTGGTCGGCTGGCCTCCCAACAGCTCATTGTAACATAGGATAGTGTGATGACAGTAGAGCTATGTGTGTGTTGGTATAGCACAGCAACCCCATCTCACACAACCTAGTATACATTGTACGGACTGTCATTCCGTACATAGTGCAAATTTTGATTTAATTTGTGTCATAGTCTTTTGAATAAAATTCCATTTAGTTTTAGTCATATTTCAGTCACCTGAAATGTTTCAGTTTTTGTCTAGTTTTAGTCGACTAAATCTACAGTTGATTTAGTCGACTAAAATGTATGTTGGCGGTGCCTTGATGGCGTCATAATGACTGATTTTACAGTTGGTTGCATGCTGAAAATAGCAGATCTACAAGCTCACAACACGTCGCGCTGTGAGCTTGAAGATCTGCTATTTTCAGAGCGCAACACCCGAGCGCAACCAAACATAAAATGACTTGTCTTTTAGTTCTACTGGATCTCTTCTCCACTAAATCCTTCACTAACATTTTAGTCTAGTTGTCTACGAAATCAACACTGCTGCTGCCAAAGCTGTTAGAATGACAATCTGCAGGCATATGGAGATCATCTGCTTCTGGGTTGCAACCGGTTACGCCCACCGTGGGACTCGCCGTACATATGCACAGACTTTCAGGTTTTCTAGGCGGCTATGCACGGAATGACCTGCACTGAGTCTGTGCAATGTATACTAAGTTATGTGAGATCAGGCTGAGTATGTATATATATATATATATATATATATATATATATATATATATATATATATATATATATATATATATATATATATATATATATAGTTATGGTATAGTATAGATATACTGTATATTATACAGTATATCTATACTATACCACTATACCATAACTATATATAATATATAAACTGCTCAAAAAAAGTTCGGAAACTTAACTTCGGTCAATTATATCTCTTTAATAATACCAATTGGTATTGTGTTTTATATCATTGTTATCGTTGATTAGTCACCTTTACAAGAATGTGTGGGTAGCGCCTCCAAAAAATGTGCCAAAATCACCCAATATGCTTCTGTTGGTAATCGCTCTTGTTTTGAGCGACCTGCCAGCACACACCTGCTGAGAGGTGTGTGACTGCCTCACAGGTGAGTGACTGGCACCTGAACATGGGTTCTGCACCTTTGTTGAGTTGGAGTGTGTATGCTCCAAGCAGCAACACTGCCCCCATGGAAAGATGCCACGTTTGTCCCTTCAGGATGAGGCTTGTGCAATAGGGCAAGTGAAGCTGGTGTTCCGTTATCCAGAGTGACAGCATTATTTGGTGTCAGCCCTGGTACCATTTGCAAACTTAGGACCAAGTTCTGTGAGACTGGTGAAGTCAACAAGGAAGACAACAACCCAAGACCCCTTG
>NC_137613.1:515599-518099 GCF_963280865.1 Gymnoscopelus braueri | reverse complement strand
ATGTCTGCTTTCAGTCTGCTTTCAGCACTGTAGAGTTAAACAAACCTCATGGTGTTCAGCACTGTAGAGTTAAACAAACCTCATGGTGTTCAGCACTGTAGAGTTAAACAAACCTCATGGTGTTCAGCACTGTAGAGTTAAACAAACCTCATGGTGTTCAACACTGTAGAGTTAAACAAACCTCATGGTGTTCAGCACTGTAGAGTTAAACAAACCTCCTGGTGTTCAGCACTGTAGAGTTAAACAAACCTCATGGTGTTCAGCACTGTAGAGTTAAACAAACCTCATGGTGTTCAGCACTGTAGAGTTAAACAAACCTCATGGTGTTCAGCACTGTAGAGTTAAACAAACCTCCTGGTGTTCAGCACTGTAGAGTTAAACAAACCTCATGGTGTTCAGCACTGTAGAGTTAAACAAACCTCATGGTGTTCAGCACTGTAGAGTTAAACAAACCTCCTGGTGTTCAGCACTGTAGAGCTAACAAACCTCATGGTGTTCAACACTGTAGAGTTAAACAAACCTCATGGTGTTCAGCACTGTAGAGTTAAACAAACCTCTATGGTGTTCAACACTGTAGAGCTAAACAAACCTCTATGGTGTTCAACACTGTAGAGTTAAACAAACCTCATGGTGTTCAGCACTGTAGAGTTAAACAAACTTCCTGGTGTTCAACACTGTAGAGTTAAACAAACCTCATGGTGTTCAACACTGTAGAGTTAAACAAACTTCCTGGTGTTCAACAATGTAGAGCTAAACAAACCTCATGGTGTTCAACACTGTAGAGTTAAACAAACTTCCTGGTGTTCAACAATGTAGAGCTAAACAAACCTCATGGTGTTCAACACTGTAGAGTTAAACAAACCTCCTGGTGTTCAACACTGTAGAGTTAAACAAACCTCATGGTGTTCAACACTGTAGAGCTAAACAAACCTCTATGGTGTTCAACACTGTAGAGCTAAACAAACCTCTATGGTGTTCAACACTGTAGAGTTAAACAAAAATCTATGGTGTTCAACACTGTAGAGCTAAACAAACCTACTGGTGTTCAGCACTGCAGAGTTAAACAAACCTCATGGTGTTCAACACTGTAGAGCTAAACAAACCTCCTGGTGTTCAACATTGTAGAGTTAAACAAACCTCATGGTGTTCAACACTGTAGAGCTAAACAAACCTCATGGTGTTCAACACTGTAGAGCTAAACAAACCTCCTGGTGTTCAACATTGTAGAGTTAAACAAACCTCATGGTGTTCAACACTGTAGAGCTAAACAAACCTCATGGTGTTCAGCACTGTAGAGTTAAACAAACCTCATGGTGTTCAGCACTGTAGAGTTAAACAAACCTCCTGGTGTTCATCACTGTAGAGTTAAACACACCTCCTGGTGTTCAGCTCTGTAGAGTTAAACAAACCTCATGGTGTTCAGCACTGTAGAGTTAAACACACCTCCTGGTGTTCAGCACTGTAGAGTTAAACACACCTCCTGATGTTCACCACTGTAGAGTTAAACACACCTCCTGGTGTTCAGCACTGTAGAGTTAAACAAACCTCATGGTGTTCAGCACTGTAGAGTTAAACAAACCTCATGGTGTTCAACACTGTAGAGTTAAACAAACCTCATGGTGTTCAGCACTGTAGAGCTAAACAAACCTCATGGTGTTCAGCACTGTAGAGTTAAACAAACCTCATGGTGTTCAACACTGTAGAGTTAAACAAACCTCATGGTGTTCAGCACTGTAGAGCTAAACAAACCTCATGGTGTTCAGCACTGTAGAGTTAAACACACCTCCTGGTGTTCAGCACTGTATAGTTAAACACACCTCCTGGTGTTCAGCACTGTAGAGTTAAACACACCTCCTGGTGTTCAGCACTGTAGAGTTAAACAAACCTCATGGTGTTCAGCACTGTAGAGTTAAACAAACCTCATGGTGTTCAGCACTGTAGAGTTAAACAAACCTCATGGTATTCAACACTGTAGAGTTAAACAAACCTCATGGTGTTCAGCACTGTAGAGCTAAACAAACCTCATGGTGTTCAACATTGTAGAGTTAAACAAACCTCATGGTGTTCAGCACTGTAGAGTTAAACAAACCTCATGGTGTTCAGCACTGTAGAGTTAAACAAACCTCATTGTGTTCAGCACTGTAGAGTTAAACAAACCTCATGGTGTTCAGCACTGTAGAGTTAAACACACCTCCTGGTGTTCAGCACTGTAGAGTTAAACAAACCTCATGGTGTTCAGCACTGTAGAGTTAAACAAACCTCATGGTGTTCAACACTGTAGAGTTAAACAAACCTCATGGTGTTCAGCACTGTAGAGTTAAACAAACCTCATGGTGTTCAGCACTGTAGAGTTAAACAAACCTCATGGTGTTCAGCACTGTAGAGTTAAACAAACCTCCTGGTGTTCAGCACTGTAGAGTTAAACACACCTCCTGGTGTTCAGCACTGTAGAGTTAAACACACCTCCTGGTGTTCAGCACTGTAGAGTTAAACACACCTC
>NC_137613.1:503099-510599 GCF_963280865.1 Gymnoscopelus braueri | reverse complement strand
GATGAAAAAGTAGAGACTCCAATTAATTATGGACTGTAAGACAGCATGGAGATACTGGGGGGTGGGGGGGCTGTTAGCATTGACATGGTTACACACATACTTTATGTAGTTAGATACTGGGGGGGGTATCCTTTTCCCATGTTCATGTTCCGGTAACGGTTCCGGGACCCGTAACAGTTTGTCTCGGGTCTCTGGGTTCAGACTGTGAAATGATCGGTTCCACTAATACCCGAGTGGACCCGGCGAGGGGGGGGGGGGGGTCGCTCAGAAGACAGTTGACTGGCAGTGACAAAGTCAATGACTGGCTGCTTTATATTATCATATCACTACATAATGTTATATCATTGACCTAAATGGTGATATGTTAACAAGGATAGGATGATTAAAAAATCATTGTGTCTGTATTAGCCTTGATGATCGTCTTTCTTGACCGAAGGCTCTGTCTGTATTAGGAACAACTTTGGACAGATGGAAAACTTTAGTTAAACTTGCAGAGTGACGCATTACTTTACCTGAGTTACATCTTCTGATGGTTGTACTTGAATGTTGACATGAAATAATAATCCTGTTTAGTGTTTCACTACCACGAGCGTGAACGACTACAGCGCGTGACGGCGCTGATCAACACACACACGTTGAAAGGCTAGGATAAAGATACTAAGGATTCGACAGTGATTTGTTTGTCTATTAAGGATCCCCATTAGTCTACACCTTAGTGGAGACTATTCTTCCTGCTATTCTTTCTGCTATGCAACACGGAAGTAGCACGGATGCTACGCCATGTTCCAAGTTGGTTTAAGATACCAAGGATTCATCACTGACAAATCCTTGGACATGTGACCGACTCATTTATGTACGGCAGTTATATCACATATTGTTGATTAACGTTTTGGTTAATGGTTAAAAATGGTAAAACAAGTTTCTCATAGCGTGTTTGCAAAGCTCAATGGAACCTCCAAAGCCGATTATAATGTTAAACAACAGAAATTAACGTGGATTATAGTTGGCAATGAAGAAGGATTACGCACATCTATAACGTGGATTTATTTTGTATTTATAAACTGTCCAATGAGCATTGACTGGGATTATACATCACAACCACTACATTTAGGTAAGAAAATATGAAACTAGTCTTATTTAACGATGGACAACTTGTAGCCCAGTAATGACTTTGGCAAACAATTTTGCGTTTGGGTATTTCTGGGCCTCGGTTTATGTACGGGTTCGGTTCTGGTATGTCATGGTTCTATACAGGTCGGGGTCCGACAGCTCTCTGTACTGTTCGGGTCCTGAACTCAGATTTCGAATAATGGCCCGGGTCCATTCGGTTCCGGGTAAACATTTCACGGGTCCATTTGGGTTCGGGTATTTATATTTTACCTGTGAAGACCTCTACTACAGACTGATCCTAGAACAGCTATGTTATTTAATTACAGACTACATTCCCATAGAAAGGAGGTGTTATTCACACGAGTTGCCGTCCTGAACGTTGCGACGTTCGCTTGAGCCTACTCAGCGCCGTTTGAGTTATATACCGATAGAGTTATGTACCGATAGAGTTAAGTACAGATAGAGTTATGTACCGATAGAGTTATGTACCGATAGAGTTATGTACCGATAGAGTTATGTACAGATAGGCACAGAATGGTAAATCATGTTGCGGGTTTTCTAGGCGGCTATGCACGGAATGAGGTGCACTGGGTCTGTCCCTGCGTATGCGCCCTGTATGTACACACAGCCATGGCGATAACAAATGATGGTCTGCGAGACGATGACAAAGGGATGATCGCCATGGCGATAGGGGTGAACAATAGTTGATCTTGGCGTGGTGATGTGTCAACGACTATGTGTGTTTATGTGTTGTCATGACAACAGAGTGAAGGTGATGTGAGTGGTGATGTGTCAACGACCGTGTGTGTGTGTGTTTACGTGTTGTCATGACAACAGCGTGAAGCTGTTGTGAGTGGCGAGGGGTCCAGTGGTGGGAAGTAACTACGGAAGCACATTTACTCAATTACTGTATTAAAGGGATAGTTCACCTATTTTCCACCCATCTTCATATAATTGGTGCTCATTATAAGATGACATCATGTCTTACTCACTCAGAGGAGGGCTGTGGACAGTTCAGAAACCTGCCTACCAGTGACATCATCGATGGAGAATCCAAGCTAATAGAAACGGCAGGCTTACTGTTCCTGGAGATGTAGCACTGAAATAGAAGCCAGATCATAACTTTTTGCTATGGCACATGCTTAAAAAGAACAGATCTACAAGCTGTAGCATCGCACAGTGTTGATAGCTTGTAAATCTGTTCTTTTGGCGCATTTGACAAACCTCCTGATCTGCTTTTCAAATGCACTGCTCCACGATCTGTTTGAAATGTTTGAAATGACCAAACCCACCTACCAATGATGTCACTGGTAGGCAGGTTTCTGAACTGTCCACAGCCCTCCTCTGAGACGCAGAGGCCCTCATTTATCAACGCGGTGCAGATCAAATAATGGGCGTACGGCGAGATCACCGCAACTTTCGGCATTTATCAATATATCCTGACGTGGGCTTCATCCTACCGTACGCTGAGATCTCACGTCTGGTCGAGACCAGTTGTTGACGTTGGCTGCGCCCGTTTATTCCATTGTAGACCTGCGGAGCAGCATATTGTCTGACTGTCTGACAGGCATCTGGACACATAAGTCCATTTAAACAAACTGCTTTAACAGTCATTCTGATAGATTGCAGATCTGGCTGCATTGAAAATAACAGATCTACAAGCTCACAGCTTGTAGATCTGCTATTTTCGGGGGTTTAGACCGGTGCAGCGGTGCTGCTGTTATATTTTCATGGCCACCGGGAGATCAGACATTTAACCCACGGTCCAACACACACCAGCCTTCATCCATTAATGTTCTCTCCAGGCTATCTGTCATTAATGCGGAGCGGGACGGGACTCGCCCGTCCGACGGTCCAAGTCTCACTGAAATGGGAATAGCCTACATGACTGTAACTCGAACGCGCACTGCTCGGTATGGGTTAAATAAATTAATATACAAACTTAATATACAAACGTATTCCATTCATGGCGATGTGATTGGTATCATAATATGGCATTCATGTAGGCTACAAGCCTACGTGGCAAAGATTGTACCGCTACGCTACGGATTACATGAAAGACACAGTTGTGAAGTGTGTGTGTGTGTGTGTGTGTGTGTGTGTGTGTGTGTGTGTGTGTGTGTGTGTGTGTGTGTGTGTGTGTGTGTGTGTGTGTGTGTGTGTGTGTGTGTGTGTGTGTGTGTGTGTGTGTGTGTGTGTGTGTGTGTGTGTCTTGACAGGCAGCGAGGCGAGCCGGCGAAACTCTTTCTTATTGGCTTTCCATGCTTTATTTGGTCGTATTCTGGTTCTCCATGTCGTAAAATCAGGGCGTTTGGAGAATATTTAAGGGCGTGTTATTTAAATGACGCTCGGTTTCAGCCGTGACATTTATCAAAGCTCCGACCCAATGTACGCTAGGATTGGCTGTATAGGATCCTTTGACTTCGATGTTGGTGTACGGCCGAATATATGGAAAAATATAAGCCGGTTTATACGCTCTGTTGATAAATGAGGGCCAGAGTGAGTAGATAATATCGTCTTATTATAATGAGCATTAGTGAGGACCAGTCATATGATTTTTTTAATGGGAAGAAAAAAATCAACAGGAAGTTAACATTTTTATTAAAAAAACAAACAGTAGTGGGTTTGGTGATGTTCTATATTGTCTGAATCAACTTTGTCCATTTATGTGCTAAAAGAGTGACTTTGAGAGCTGTTTCAGATACAATGTAAGTCACTGGGGAGCATATTTTGAATCATCAATTTCTAATCAATGGAGCAATTATTTTTGATTTCTTGTCCACCTTTGGAGTTACATCATGGCAAGGTAACTACACAACCTCTACCACAGTGGTCTTGCCCTTTAAGTACAGTTTTGAGGTACTTCTACTTTGCATATTTTTCAATACAAAATATTGTAGTTTTGACCAAGCCCCCAGAGTTGCTGAGAAACATTGAAGCTGCCACCCCAGTGGCCAAAGCTGGAACTGCAGGCGTGGAGAAATACATGCACGCGCAAAACATGCTGAGAGATATTTATATATATACATATAAATATGTAAACATATTATACATACATACATATGCATTTACATATAAATATGCATCTCGAGTGTATTTAATAAATATCTCGCGTTCAATCCTTGACACACGGGCTGCCGTAGAACGCAAAAAGGACACTAGTGCGCATGCTCATAACTCTATGGGGATACAAAATCGAACCAATAATTCTACTTCCGGCAGGTTTCCGGGTGCTTCAAAACGCCACTGAGCACATTCATTGAAATGATAGCTGGGGGCGGGGCAATCCGCCCTCTAGTTATATTATACCTCTATGGTTTTGACTCTACAATGATCTGAAAACTTCCATGACAGCAGAACCACCAATCTGTGTGAGAGAACAGTTCTGTGTCTGTGAGTATGTGTACCTCCACATCTACTGTGTCTATTTGTGTGTGTGTGTGTGTGTGTGTGTGTGTGTGCGTGTGCGCGTGCGCGTGTGCGTGTGCGCGTGCGCGTGTGTGTGCGTGTGCGTGTGCGCGTGCGCGTGTGCGCGTGCGCGTGTGTGTGCGTGTGCGTGTGCGAGCACGGCTGGGCATCATGCCAGGCCCTAAGTGACAGTACCCCCCCCCTCCTTCCAACACACACACACACACACACACACACACACACACACACACACACACACACACACACACACAGACTAATAGCACAGAGAGAATCAATTAGCGCCCCATGTTGGTGATATGCCAGCGCTGCGGGATTAACCCCCACAGTGCCAGCCCTCTTCCTTGTCCTCCATTTTGTTTTGTCTACAGACATGTGTGTTAGCCCCGCCCCCACTGGTTCTCAATGTCAGATCTTGGAGACGGGTTTGTAACCCCTTAAGGGTCCATTTGGTTCCATGTGTACACTCTCAGAGTTACAGACCTGTAAGGGTCCATTTGGTTCCATGTGTACACTCTCAGAGTTACAGACCTGTAAGGGTCCATTTGGTTCCATGTGTACACACTCAGAGTTACAGACCTGTAAGGGTCCATTTGGTTCCATGTGTACACTCTCAGAGTTACAGACCTGTAAGGGTCCATTTGGTTCCATGTGTACACTCTCAGAGTTACAGGCCTGTAAGGGTCCATTTGGTTCCATGTGTACACTCTCAGAGTTACAGGCCTGTAAGGGTCCATTTGGTTCCATGTGTACACTCTCAGAGTTACAGGCCTGTAAGGGTCCATTTGGTTCCATGTGTACACTCTCAGAGTTACAGGCCTGTAAGGGTCCATTTGGTTCCATGTGTACACTCTCAGAGTTACAGACTTGTAAGGGTCCATTTGGTTCCATGTGTACACTCTCAGAGTTACAGACTTGTAAGGCTGCTGGAGTGTCTCTGTTTGTCAAATAATTGATTTCAAAATAGTACTGTTGGTTTATTAAACTTTAAATGCTTTAGGGGCCAGAATACATTTCTGAACCTGTACGATATCATGAACCATCCAGAAGTTCTCAGGTCATCTGGGATAAAGGCCACTTATAAACCAAAACCACAAATAAACATGTTGAAGAAGCATTTAGTTTTTATGCTCCACATATCTGGAACAAACTCCCAGAAAACTGCAGGTTCTGTTGACTCTCTTATTTCTGTTAAAACAACTAAAGACCTTTCTGTTTGACGCTGGCTTTGAAGGAGTTACTTTTCTCTTTTCTCTTTTCTCTTTTCTCTTTTCTCTTTTCTCTTTTCTTTTTCCCTTCTGCTCTGTAACTGTTCACTGTTCAAACTATCATCCTGTAAATGATGTTCTATGTAAAGCCTTGTTGTTGAAAATGTGCTCTACAAATACAACTGCCTTGCCTTGGGTTCTGGCTTCACAGTGGTGGAACAAGTACTCAAATTCTTTACTTAAGTAAATCAATACTGCAATATAGAAATACTCTGTTACAAGTAAAAGTCCAGAATTCAAAATTTACTTGAATAAAAGTACACAAATATTTGCATCAAAATTTACTTAAAGTACCAAAAGTAAAAGTACTAAAATGTTTGAAAATAGCAGATCTACAAGCTCACAACGCGCCGCATCGCGACGCGTTGTGAGCTTGTAGATCTGCTATTTTCAAATAGCCCATGTATAAAATAGGGCTATAGAGGTTAATATATGTTGCATAACTAGTAACTAAAGTTTTCAAATAATTGTAGTGGAGTAAAAGTACAATATTTGCCTCTGAGGTTTTAAAGAGTCAAAATGATTAGCAGTGAGTAATAGTGTGCGCTTGTGATTGTGTGTTGTAGACACATTGTGTGTAGTACACACATTGTGTGTGTGAGTGAGTGTGTGTGTGTGTGTGTGTGTGTGTGTGTGTGAGTGTGTTGTCAGGGAGTGGTTGTGTTGTAGTGCAAGAGGAGGAAGTGTTTGAATGTCAAACGGACAAATCATTTCACCACAATGTCTCTGCTCTGTGAGCTGATCTACAAGCTCACAACGTCTCTGCTCTGTGAGCTGATCTACAAGCTCACAACGTCTCTGCTCTGTGAGCTGATCTACAAGCTCACAACGTCTCTGCTCTGTGAGCTGATCCACAAGCTCACAATGCGTGGCCAATGCAACGTGTTGTTAAGTTTGTAGATCAGCAAAAATAGCCGATCTACAAACTCTTACTAAATGATTTTTTTTGATGTGAGGTCATATTTAGCATGGGGGAAAAAAGTCTTCTGTGTATTTCTCCTGTGAAATGGTGAGATGGGGGTCCACAGGCAAATACATATCATTTTGGGGGTCCTTGACATGAAAAAAGTTTGAGAACCTCTGATATAGAAACGATGTCCTACATCACAACCAAGGGGCCAGCTTCAGAGTTGTGATGTCACACACCAGTAGCCTACATCACAACCAAGGGGCCAGCTTCAGAGTTGTGATGTCACACACCAGTAGCCTACATCACAACCAAGGGGCCAGCTTCAGAGTTGTGAATGGAGTCTATATAGGAAGTTCATATGAATGGCCTGTAGTCTCGCTGTTTCACACCTGCTGGTGTCAGAAGTAATTAGGCTCCATTCAAGGGGATGGGTTTTTTGCCGAACTTTACACTTGGTTTTATGACCTTAATAAACATTGTCATGAATACTATGTTTCCAGTCGCTAGTTTAAAGGAGTAGTTCACCAAAAAAATACATATTTTCTATCAATTGTACACCCCATGAAGCCTTGAATTAATGTTTTAATTTTTAATTTTGTTGCATTCCTAAGGCAATAATGTGATGACCGGGTGTATTTCCGGTAGGAGACTCAAAGAGTCTACTTTGTGTCTCCTACCGGATACATTAGCATCTTTCCGGCGTTCATCAAATTATTGGCTTGGGAATGCGGCAAAAAAATAAAAAATAAAACATGAATTCAATGCTCCATGGGGTGTGTAACTGAT
>NC_137613.1:490599-498099 GCF_963280865.1 Gymnoscopelus braueri | reverse complement strand
TTCTGGTGATTAGTAGTTTTCGTTCCCTACCTATGTTGAATACACTTATTGTAAGTCGCTTTGGATAAAAGCGTCTGCTAAATGACTGTAATGTAATGTAATGTAATGTAATGTATGTATATATGTATATGTATATGTATATGTATATATGTATATACATATATACATATATATATATATATATATATATATATGTATATATATATATATATATATATATACATATATATATATATATATATGTATATATATATATATATATATATATATATATATATATATATATATATATATATATATATATATAGAGCATGAATATACAGTATGTGTATATATGTCACAGGTAAATTGGCATTCCAGGGAAATTGGAAGGGGAGCGCTTGTTTTTAGGTGTGGGGCGGGGCTGCGAGGCGGTGCTTTGATGCGAGGACGACGAGGATGACAACATGGATATACATACATACATACCGGCCTCAGTGGCGCACTTCAATAATCATTGGACTCCCCATCCACTACCAGTGGGAGTCTGGGTTTGACTTCCGCTTGGGACATTACTTTTTCAAACAACCGCGGACTACCTTTTTTCGCCGATAAAGTATAGTTTTGGACCATGACGGAGGTGCACCGACTCATCGGCCGGTCGTCGCGGGCACTCGTCTCCCATCACTTTCTCATAGCAGGGTTAAGAACTTCACTAAATCACTCCTACGGCAAACTTTTATTCCTCCTTTCTTTTTTGTATTTTGTTTAAAATCCTCTGTTAAGTTTATCTCTCACTAAAGCTTCCTTTAGTCCACTGAGTTGTTTTTTTTAACGGAAGGACCCCTTGCCGGCAAAAGCACGTGTAGTAGGCGGCTAATTTGTGCCTGATGGAAAATGACGTAAAATTTAAATACTACAAATGCACGCACGTCGAGATTTCGTGCTTTTTATAAGCTATAATAGGCCTATTAAGATGTCATTCATTTATATCCCGCATTTCAAGTATTCTTGAAAAAGACCGAATGGGTTGAAACGTCGTATCTGCTGTTTGTCGCAAATGAAAACTTGGAGCATTCAAAAAGTGAGTTGCGAGTCCCTGCATTGTCTTTAGATTCTTTTTTTACCAATTCATAATGAGCATTAGTAAGGACCTGTGCATAGAGTCTCATGTCAACACAGTCAGTTTATCTCTGTTTAGTTTCTGTTCTCTTGATGTAGAAAATGTTTTGAATGAATTTTACCTCTTCAAATGTTTTGGAAGGAATTCAGTCTATGAAATGTATAATGTTTACACACAGTATTAACATAGGTACTAACATAACAATATATAGGACATTATTAGACTTTTTATTTTAATGAATCATGAGATATAAGATTATAAGAGATAATGTTTTCAGGGTCGTCCGTCCGTCCGTACATACATGGGGCATTTATACACTGTAGCACCTTTTATCCAAAACACTTTACAATGTACACACACACACACACACACACACACACACACACACACACACACACACACACACACACACACACACACACACACACACACACACACACACACACACACACACACACGTACATGAATCTATCTTCCTTATATGGGTGCTTTGTGCTCATTAATTTGACAGAAAATGAGGCGATGACAGTGTGTGTGTGTGTGTGTGTGTGTGTGTGTGTGTGTGTGTGTGTGTGTGTGTGTGTGTGTGTGTGTGTGTGTGTGTGTGTGTGTGTGTGTGTGTGTGTGTGTGTGTGTGTGTGTGCGTGCGTGTGCAAAGCAGTGTCATAGAGTATGGAGCTATGAGGTCACAGAGTACACTATGAGGTACAGAGTACACTATGAGGTCACAGAGTATGGAGCTATGAGGTCACAGAGTACACTATGAGGTCACAGAGTACACTATGAGGTCACAGAGTACACTATGAGGTCACAGAGTACACTATGAGGTCACAGGGTACACTATGAGGTCACAGGGTACACTATGAGGTCACAGAGTACACTATGAGGTCACAGAGTATGGAGCTATGAGGTCACAGAGTATGGAGCTATGAGGTCACAGCATACACTATGAGGTCACAGAGTACACTATGAGGTCACAGAGTACACTATGAGGTCACAGAGTACACTATGAGGTCACAGAGTACACTATGAGGTCACAGGGTACACTATGAGGTCACAGAGTACACTATGAGGTCACAGGGTACACTATGAGGTCACAGGGTACACTATGAGGTCACAGAGTATGGAGCTATGAGGTCACAGAGTATGGAGCTATGAGGTCACAGAGTACACTATGAGGTCACAGGGTACACTATGAGGTCACAGAGTACACTATGAGGTCACAGAGTACACTATGAGGTCACAGGGTACACTATGAGGTCACAGGGTACACTATGAGGTCACAGGGTACACTATGAGGTCACAGGGTACACTATGAGGTCACAGGGTACACTATGAGGTCGCTATGTAGACTACATAGAGTGTACTCTGAGTACACTATCAGCAAATGTAGCAAATACCCTTTAGATGAAATACTTCTACATGTTCTGTTCATCTGCGTCTCCTTTTGTTACATTTAACCCTTTAGATGAAATACTTCTACATGTTCTGTTCATCTGCGTCTCCTTTTGTTACATTTAACCCTTTAGATGAAATACTTCTACATGTTCTGTTCATCTGCGTCTCCTTTTGTTACATTTAACCCCTTCAAACCGGGAACGCATCTGTTGAACATTATTTTACACTTTGGCTATCTTTGGAAGAATCTTGAAAATGTGTTCAAATCTTTGAATGTATATATTTGTTAAAGCCAAAATTTGTAACTGAAATCTGTGCTTCATGGGGGTCCCTGGAACAACATATTTTGAGATGGGGGTCCGCGGCCAAATACATATCATTTTGGGGGTCCTTGACATGAAAAAGTTTTAGGATTTAGAAGACATTATTTTGTAGAATCCCCCAGAAGCAAAGATTTGAGTTAAAATGTTCACTTTAAAAATGTTATATATTCAAATATTTTCAAAAAAATTGTCAAAAGTATAAAATAATGGTTGAAGTGATTACACACACACACACACACACACACACACACACACACACACACACACACACACACACACACACACACACACACACACACACACACACACACACACACAATTCAATTCAATTCAAAGGGCTTTATTGGCATGAGAAAACATACGTTTACATTGCCAAAGCAGAAAGCATAATACAACAATACAGAAATACAATCAAAACAAAAAATATGTACATTTGAAAGTCAGAATCTTCAATAGATCAATTTCTATGTACCAAGATCACTGGGTGCAGGTATAGTGCCGGAATATACACAATGATTAGTCTTTAGGGTGGTTGTGTTCCGTTTGATATCCTTTTCCTATCACAGCAACTCACGGATTGAAAGGGTTAAATCATCCCAAAGAATGCTCGGTTCCTTTTTTTCCCTCTATTTTCTGTTTCTTTCTTATTTTCCGAGGAGGTTTTTTTTCATCTAGTTTGAGTCCGGTTCTATTTTTTCTCTCAAACGAGTTTTTTTTAACCCTGCAAGACCCGGATATATTTCTACTTACAAAAAAAAATAATCAACCTTTCAGATGGTGTTTTAGGAGTACTTTGGAGAGGGAAATATAATGTTTTTTAAAAAAAAATGTTTTCGTAAGGTTTAATTGAAATGTTGTAATATTACAACAGTGGGTCTAACGGGTAGCAGAATTTCCTATAGGCCATTTTTACTCACTGTCAGAATAGCATGGCAAATGTCTATATACTTCACTAAAACAACTTAAGGGTTCATTTATATGGTTATGGTTTATCATTTGGCCTCAGAACAGTATACATTATGAATAATATTGGGCCTCAGAACAGTACATTATGAATAATAACATCAATAAGCCATATTTTTAAGAATTTTGATTTTATTAAAAGAACAAAATGAAAAACAGTACAATGAATGTACTAAAGAAACCTAATTACAATATACACTGGTCACAATGTGATGCAAACAGCCCTCCACCGAAGACCAATTCACACCTGCTCAAAATGAAACGGGCACCCCCTCTCATCCATCAATTTGAACACCATTTACAATCACTTGCTTTTTAGCAGTGATAGTCCCAGAAACAGTTTCGGTCTCCTGAAATGCACAGACGAACACCACACTTGTGGCAGAGTAAGCTGGTGTAACTTGAACAGCCACTATTCCTGCAGCGCCCCCTCTCTGTCTTCCGTGGGAGGTGTCCAACTTGGTCCTGGCGCACATCTGATGGCCGATGTTGACATGGTGCCTTGCGTGGATTGCAGTCTGGACACATCCCTTGCAGTGAAGCGAGGCTCTCTCCTTGCTTGTGGCATTCTGGGTTTGGCGTGTTTGGCCGGTTGGGGGGGGGGGCAGTGGGTCAGTGGGTCAGTGGGTTCACTGGGTTCACTGGGTGGATGGTTTTCTTTGGACTCCTCTCCACAGGCCTCTTCATCCGACTCTTCATCAGTTTCAGTAAAGTCGATGTCCACATCACTCTCTCCATGCATTACAATATCCAACACATCCCTTGCAGTGAAGCGAGGCTCTCTCCTTGCTTGTGGCATTCTGAAATGAAAATAAAGAAATACCATTAGTACATTAGTACTAGCACATCTCACTGCAGGTACATATTTCACAAGTCACACAATACTGTCTGGCCAACCTATTGTACTTTGCTTATCCTCACAAGTGGCATCAGTGATGATGGTACTTAGCACTATCAGTGATGAATGATGATGCTTAGCCTAACAAAGGGATTGGGGATGACTGTAAGTGGGCAATCCCAACACCCATCACATGAACAATGATGAGAGATTCTTAACTGGGCGACTCCCATATGAACAATTACCATACACTGATTGCTAACCACAAACATTACCAAAATGTTTTGCTAAAACATTATAGGCAATGACATGTTATAAGCTAATGATGCAGTATATTTGTATTCGAGTACAATTGGTTACAATATACAAATTGGTATATATATATATATATATATATATATATATATATATATATATATATATATATATATATATATATATATATATATACACACACACACACACACACACACACACACACACACACACACACACACACACACACACACACATACCAATTTGTATGTTTTAACCAATTGTACTCGAAGACAAATATACTGCTTTAGCTTAAAAGTTATAACATTTCATTGCCTATAATGTTTTAGCAAAACATTTTGGTAATGTTTGTGGTTATTTGTGGTATATATATATATATATAGTAATGCAATGTGGGGAAAATACACATAATTGTATAAATGTATTGTGAAAACTATAAGACTCCACTTAGCCAGGTGAACAGGTGGCATTGCTATTTGCTACCACTATGACCCAGAGTTGTAAAAAAACAACAAGTATAAAGCATGCTCTAATTTACATTTGGGGGATATCTTTCCCAATAATATCATATGTACATGTTCTAGACATTCTAATGATCACCAAAAAAAATATTGCAGACATTTTACTTACTTTTTTGTGAGAAATCCTGTCCAGTGAAAAAGAGATTGTTCTTCCTTCAAGGATTTTCAAGTTGTGACTTTTCCTGCCTCTGTGGGGGGTATTTATATGCAAATATCCCGGCCAATGACATTGCAAGACTAAACAATAGGATCCAATGATGATGTTTAGGTGAAAGAATAACAGGAAAACAAATGATTTATACCATGTTTTTGATAAAATACAAATGTTGTAATATTACAACTGCGGGTCTTGGAGGAAGACCGGCAAATTTGCATTCCCGGCGCAAGCACACAACTAAGTATGAATCAGGTAGAACTCTATAAATCTACTAAAACTAACCTCTAAATGCCTAATTAACAATAACACCAACATGAATATTCTATTAACACATTGTGTGCCAGAGGTTTATTAAAATAGGGTACATCCAGTGCCTGCATTTCTTCCATCCACTTACGCTGATATGTTTCGTGCTGTAGAAGCCCCGACGAGGAAGTGCATGTAAACAAAGCGTGCGTGCGAGACGGCGGAGGGTCCCGACTAGCGCCTGGAACAATAATATTTCTAACGCGATCCTCCATTGCAGAGTGAAGCGGTCCGGACCGTTTATGGCACAAAATGTGTTAATTGTAAACCTAAGAATCTCTAAGAATCTTTTTTCGACCAGAAAACAACCATTTATCTTGTTCCTCACAACGTCTGTTTCTGATATTTGTTTCTTATTACTATACTTGTGGGGACATTTGGTGTGTTTGTAGTAACACACACACACACACTAAATGTCCCCACGAGTATAGCGTAACACACACATACACACACACACACACACACACACACACACACACACACACACACACACACACACACACACACACACACACACAGTGTAAGTGTTGAGGTAATGACTTACACATGTCCCTATTAAGGATCTGGCACATGGACGGGAACCGTTCCCAGGCCGTTCTCCATAATTGATATTAATCCTTCTCTTTGGTGTGGGCTGGAGGGGGGGGGGGGGGGGGATCGTTAAGAAACTTGGTACAAAGGCAGCAGCGCCCCGAACCGCCTAAAAATTAGAGTTCTACCTGATTCATACTTAGTTGTGTGCTTGCGCCGTGCACCGGGAAATAGCCCATCGTTGTGAGCTT
The DNA here is from genome assembly GCF_963280865.1 of Gymnoscopelus braueri. Taxonomy (NCBI): domain Eukaryota; kingdom Metazoa; phylum Chordata; class Actinopteri; order Myctophiformes; family Myctophidae; genus Gymnoscopelus; species Gymnoscopelus braueri. The sequence goes on along the minus strand of NC_137613.1, from coordinate 491,433 downwards.
GTAGATCTGCTATTTTTCTGCTTTAGGCTTACGGTTAAAATGCCCAACAATGAACTCTTCCTGTAGTTTCTTTAACTTGTTCCATCCGTTTATGATGCTTAGATTTTGTTTATGTAATGATGCTTGGAGACTGTCAGAAGCCTCGTCTGGCTCGCTGATAACAAACTATCATTAATTACACCTGGGACAAACTGAATCCATTCTCTTTGGGTCTAGTGTTAACCTCAGCAAGGCCGACGGCTTCACAATCAAAGTGGGTGATAATGTTATCACAAGAAAAGAGGACATTACCTACATGGGTTCCATTTTAGAGGCAAACCTTTCCGGTGATAAAATGGAAACAAGAGTCATCAAAAAAGTCAACAAACGAACACGATTTTTGTATAGGATTTCCTCTCTAGTCAGTAAGAATACTTTGAGGACATCCAAGGTCACTTCGACTATGCATGGACCTCATGGTATCACAACACCACTAAGGCCTTAAAAACAAGGCTCCAGACATCCCAAAACAAACTGGTCAGGCTACTTCTTGGCCTTAAACCTACAACTCATCTAACCCCTGCTCACTTTGCTAGGGTCGGATGGCTCAGGGTTGAGGACAGAGTACAGCAACTTGCAATGGGCCTGGTCTACAAGATACACCACAACGTTAAGATACCCATGTACCTGTCTAAATACTTCAACCTGGTCTACAAGATACACCACAACGTTAAGATACCCATGTACCTGTCTAAATACTTCACCCTGGTCTACAAGATACACCACAACGTTAAGATACCCATGTACCTGTCTAAATACTTCAACCTGGTCTACAAGATACACCACAACGTTAAG
>NC_137613.1:428099-483099 GCF_963280865.1 Gymnoscopelus braueri | reverse complement strand
GCATAATACAACAATACAGAAATACAATCAAAACAAAAAATATGTACATTTGAAAGTCAGAATCTTCAATAGATCAATTTCTATGTACCAAGATCACTGGGTGCAGGTATAGTGCCGGAATATACACAATGATTAGTCTTTAGGGTGGTTGTGTTCCGTTTGATATCCTTTTCCTATCACAGCAACTCACGAATCTTGCTGCTGTGTTTGCACATTGTTGTACTTCGCCCAGCAGATATGGGAGTTTTTTGTCATTGGTCATGTTTTCAAAATCTCCGTGTGTGGTTGTAATCTGTGGGAAGTATGTGTCTCTGTCTCTCTGATGTCTTGGTACAATGGACAGACGGTTAGGAAGTGTAGCTCGGTTTCCACTTCATTTTGTGTGCAGTGGGTGCATAGTCTGTCTTCTCTCGGGATACAGGTCTGCCTGTGACGACCTTTCTCGATCGCAAGACTGTGCTCACTGAGTCTGTACCTAGTTAAGATTTTTCTTTGTTTTGGGTCAGTCACGGTGCTCAGGTATTCTGCCACTGCGTATTCTCTGTTTAGGGCCAGATAGCATTCTAGTTTACTCTGCTTTTGTGTTGCTTCTTTCCAGTGTGTCAGGTAGTTTTCCTTTTGCTGTTTTATAATTTGGTTTAGTCCAATGGGTTTTCTATCTCGTGGCTCTGTTTGTGTTTGTGCCCGGAGTTCCAGGGCCAGCTGGCTGAGGGGGCATCTCTCTAGGGTTTCGCTGTGTGTGAGTGCCTTTTTATGGAGTGCATCTAGGTCGCTTTCTTTTAGGTGGTTGTAGAACTTAAGTGCTCTCTTTTTTATTTTGATAATTAGTGGGTATCGTCCTAATTCTGCCCTGCATGCATTATTTGGTGTTTTTCGCTGGGTACGGAGAATGGATTTGCAGAATTCTGTGTGTAGGGTCTCGGTTTGGTGTTTATCCCATTTTTCAAGGTCATGGTTTGCTAATGGTCCCCAGATCTCACAACCATAGAGGGAAATTGGTTCTATCACAGAGTCCAGTATTTACAGGTTTTAATTGGGATGTCTATTTTTATGTTTCTTTTGATAGCATAGAATGCCCTTCTTGCCTTGTCTCTCAGGTCCTTTACAGCTTGGTTGTAGTTCCCTGTGCTGCTGATGTTTAGGCCAAGGTAGGTATAGTTTTTTGTTTGTTCTAGTGGGATTGTATTTAGGAAAAATTGATGGTTTTGGCGGCTGGATCGTTTTTGAAATATCATGATTTTAGTCTTAGTTAGGTTCACTGTCAGGGCCCATGTCTGGGAGAATTTGTGTAGGAGATCAAGTTGCTGCTGTAGTCCTTCCTTGGTTGGAGACAGCAGCAGCAGGTCATCTGCAAAAAGTAAGCATTTGATTTCTGTGTTTGCCAAGGGGATGCCTGGAGCTGTGGACTGTTCTAACGTTTTTGCTAATTCGTTGATATATATGTTGAAGAGTGTTGGACTCAGGCTGCATCCCTGTCTAACTCCTCGGCTTTGGGGGAAAAAGTCTGTGTGCTTTTCGCCTATTTTAACTGCACATTTGTTGTTAGTGTACATTGATTTTATGCACACACACACACAAAACAAAATTCCACCCACACCCTCAGATCTACGAGCAGATTCCTCCTCGATGTCCCTGGTACAAACCTACGTACTATGGGTGACCGGGCCTTCTGCTCGGCAGCGCCGCGCTTGTGGAACAGCCTTCCTATTGACCTGAGAGCACCACAGACCCTGTGGAACAGCCTTCCTATTGACCTGAGAGCACCACAGACCCTGTGGAACTACTTCCTATTGACCTGAGAGCACCACAAACCCTGTGGAACAGCCTTCCTATTGACCTGAGACCACAGACCCTGTGGAACAGCCTTCCTATTGACCTGAGAGCACCACAAACCCTGTGGAACAGCCTTCCTATTGACCTGAGAGCACCACAAACCCTGTGGAACAGCCTTCCTATTGACCTGAGACCACAGACCCTGTGGAACAGCCTTCCTATTGACCTGAGAGCACAGACCCTGTGGAACAGCCTTCCTATTGACCTGAGAGCACCACAAACCCTGTGGAACAGCCTTCCTATTGACCTGAGAGCACCACAAACCCTGTGGAACAGCCTTCCTATTGACCTGAGAGCACAGACCCTGTGGAACAGCCTTCCTATTGACCTGAGACCACAGACCCTGTGGAACAGCCTTCCTATTGACCTGAGAGCACAGACCCTGTGGAACAGCCTTCCTATTGACCTGAGACCACAGACCCTGTGGAACAGCCTTCCTATTGACCTGAGACCACAGACCCTGTGGAACAGCCTTCTATTGACCTGAGACCACAGACCCTGGACTCTTTTAAAATAGGCCTGAAAACGTTTTTGTATCAGAGGGCATTTTCGTGTTGAATTGTTGTTTAGTCACATCTGTTTTTAAATCCTGCTTTTAACTTTATATGATTGATGATGTTTTACCATGTGGCACTCTGAGATTCCTTGTGAATGAAAAGTGCATTACAAATAAAATGTATTATTATTATTATTATTACACACACGCTGTCGTTCTGTCCTCCTACACACACACTGTAGATCACAATAGATCCAGACAGTGTGGCAGGCCTTGATGGTGTTTTAATGCCTGATTTGTAGATTGAATACCGAAAACAGCCAATAGCCGATCTACATCCCAGAGCTTGTAGATCGACTATATTTTTGGGAGCACAACACCAGTGTGCAGCCAAGCATAAAATGACTAGTCTTAGTTCTACTGGATCTCTTCTCCACACTAGTCTTAGTTCTACTGGATCTCTTCTCCACTAGTCTTAGTTCTACTGGATCTCTTCTCCACTAGTCTTAGTTCTACTGGATCTCTTCTCCACACTAGTCTTAGTTCTACTGGATCTCTTCTCCACTAGTCTTAGTTCTACTGGATCTCTTCTCCTCTAGTCTTAGTTCTACTGGATCTCTTCTCCACTAGTCTTAGTTCTACTGGATCTCTTCTCCACTAGTCTTAGTTCTACTGGATCTCTTCTCCACTAGTCTTAGTTCTACTGGATCTCTACTCCACTAGTCTTAGTTCTACTGGATCTCTTCTCCTCTAGTCTTAGTTCTACTGGATCTCTTCTCCACTAGTCTTAGTTCTACTGGATCTCTACTCCACTAGTCTTAGTTCTACTGGATCTCTTCTCCACTAGTCTTAGTTCTACTGGATCTCTTCTCCACTAGTCTTAGTTCTACTGGATCTCTACTCCACTAGTCTTAGTTCTACTGGATCTCTTCTCCACTAGTCTTAGTTCTACTGGATCTCTACTCCACTAGTCTTAGTTCTACTGGATCTCCTCTCCACTAGTCTTAGTTCTACTGGATCTCTTCTCCTCTAGTCTTAGTTCTACTGGATCTCTTCTCCACTAGTCTTAGTTCTACTGGATCTCTTCTCCACTAGTCTTAGTTCTACTGGATCTCTACTCCGCTAGTCTTAGTTCTACTGGATCTCTTCTCCACTAGTCTTAGTTCTACTGGATCTCTTCTCTGCTATTCTTAGTTCTACTGGATCTCTTCTCCTCTAGTCTTAGTTCTACTGGATCTCCTCTCCACTAGTCTTAGTTCTACTGGATCTCTTCTCCACTAGTCTTAGTTCTACTGGATCTCTTCTCCTCTAGTCTTAGTTCTACTGGATCTCTTTTCCACTAGTCTTAGTTCTACTGGATCTCTTCTCCACTAGTCTTGGTTCTACTGGATCTCTTCTCCACTAGTCGTAGTTCTACTGGATCTCTTCTCCTCTAGTCTTAGTTCTACTGGATCTCTTCTCCACTAGTCTTAGTTCTACTGGATCTCTTCTCTACTAGTCTTAGTTCTACTGGATCTCTACTCTACTAGTCTTAGTTCTACTAGATCTCTTCTCCACTAGTCTTAGTTCTACTGGATCTCTTCTCCACTAGTCTTAGTTCTACTGGATCTCTACTCCACTAGTCTTAGTTCTACTGGATCTCTTCCCTACTAGTCTTAGTTCTACTGGATCTCTTCTCCACTAGTCTTAGTTCTACTGGATCTATTCTCCACTAGTCTTAGTTCTACTAGATCTCTTCTCCACTAGTCTTAGTTCTACTGGATCTCTTCTCCACTAGTCTTAGTTCTACTGGATCTCTACTCCACTAGTCTTAGTTCTACTGGATCTCTTCTCCACTAGTCTTAGTTCTACTGGATCTCTACTCCACTAGTCTTAGTTCTACTGGATCTCTTCCCTACTAGTCTTAGTTCTACTGGATCTCTTCTCCACTAGTCTTAGTTCTACTGGATCTCTTCTCCACTAGTCTTAGTTCTACTGGATCTCTTCTCCTCTAGTCTTAGTTCTACTGGATCTCTTCTCCACTAGTCTTAGTTCTACTGGATCTCTTCTCCTCTAGTCTTAGTTCTACTGGATCTCTTTTCCACTAGACTTAGTTCTACTGGATCTCTTCTCCACTAGTCTTAGTTCTACTGGATCTCTTCTCCACTAGACTTAGTTCTACTGGATCTCTTCTCCACTAGTCTTAGTTCTACTGGATCTCTTCTCCACTAGTCTTAGATCTACTGGATCTCCTCTCCACTAGTCTTAGTTCTACTGGATCTCTTCTCCACTAGTCTTAGTTCTACTGGATCTCTACTCCACTAGTCTTAGTTCTACTGGATCTCTTCTCCACTAGTCTTAGTTCTACTGGATCTCTTCTCCGCTAGTCTTAGTTCTACTGGATCTCTACTCCACTAGTCTTAGTTCTACTGGATCTCTACTCCGCTAGTCTTAGTTCTACTGGATCTCTTCTCCACTAGTCTTAGTTCTACTGGATCTCTTCTCTGCTATTCTTAGTTCTACTGGATCTCTTCTCCTCTAGTCTTAGTTCTACTGGATCTCCTCTCCACTAGTCTTAGTTCTACTGGATCTCTTCTCCACTAGTCTTAGTTCTACTGGATCTCTTCTCCTCTAGTCTTGGTTCTACTGGATCTCTTTTCCACTAGTCTTAGTTCTACTGGATCTCTTCTCCACTAGTCTTGGTTCTACTGGATCTCTTCTCCACTAGTCGTAGTTCTACTGGATCTCTTCTCCTCTAGTCTTAGTTCTACTGGATCTCTTCTCTACTAGTCTTAGTTCTACTGGATCTCTACTCTACTAGTCTTAGTTCTACTAGATCTCTTCTCCACTAGTCTTAGTTCTACTGGATCTCTTCTCCACTAGTCTTAGTTCTACTGGATCTCTACTCCACTAGTCTTAGTTCTACTGGATCTCTTCTCCACTAGTCTTAGTTCTACTGGATCTCTTCTCTACTAGTCTTAGTTCTACTGGATCTCTTCTCTACTAGTCTTAGTTCTACTGGATCTCTTCTCTACTATTCTTAGTTCTACTGGATCTCTTCTCTACTAGTCTTAGTTCTACTGGATCTCTTCTCTACTAGTCTTAGTTCTACTGGATCTCTTCTCCGCTAGTCTTAGTTCTACTGGATCTATTCTCCACTAGTCTTAGTTCTACTGGATCTCTTCTCCACTAGTCTTAGTTTTACTGGATCTCTTCTCCACTAGTCTTAGTTCTACTGGATCTCCTCTCCACTAGTCTTAGTTCTACTGGATCTCCTCTCCACTAGTCTTAGTTCTACTGGATCTCTTCTCTACTAGTCTTAGTTCTACTGGATCTCTTCTCTACTAGTCTTAGTTCTACTGGATCTCTTCTCTACTAGTCTTAGTTCTACTGGATCTCTTCTCTACTAGTCTTAGTTCTACTGGATCTCTTCTCCGCTAGTCTTAGTTCTACTGGATCTCTTCTCCACTAGTCTTAGTTCTACTGGATCTCCTCTCCGCTAGTCTTAGTTCTACTGGATCTCTTCTCTACTAGTCTTAGTTCTACTGGATCTCTTCTCCGCTAGTCTTAGTTCTACTGGATCTCTTCTCCACTAGTCTTAGTTCTACTGGATCTCTTTTCCACTAGTCTTAGTTCTACTGGATCTATTCTCCACTAGTCTTAGTTCTACTGGATCTCTTCTCCACTAGTCTTAGTTCTACTGGATCTCTTCTCTACTAGTCTTAGTTCTACTGGATCTCTACTCTACTAGTCTTAGTTCTACTGGATCTCTTCTCCACTAGTCTTAGTTCTACTGGATCTCTTCTCCACTAGTCTTAGTTCTACTGGATCTCTACTCCACTAGTCTTGGTTCTACTGGATCTCTTCCCTACTAGTCTTAGTTCTACTGGATCTGTTCTCCACTAGTCTTAGTTCTACTGGATCTATTCTCCACTAGTCTTAGTTCTACTGGATCTCTTCTCCACTAGTCTTAGTTTTACTGGATCTCTTCTCCACTAGTCTTAGTTCTACTGGATCTCCTCTCCACTAGTCTTAGTTCTACTGGATCTCTTCTCTACTAGTCTTAGTTCTACTGGATCTCCTCTCCACTAGTCTTAGTTCTACTGGATCTCTTCTCTACTAGTCTTAGTTCTACTGGATCTCTTCTCTACTAGTCTTAGTTCTACTGGATCTCTTCTCTACTATTCTTAGTTCTACTGGATCTCTTCTCTACTAGTCTTAGTTCTACTGGATCTCTTCTCCACTAGTCTTAGTTCTACTGGATCTCTACTCCACTAGTCTTAGTTCTACTGGATCTCTTCCCTACTAGTCTTAGTTCTACTGGATCTGTTCTCCACTAGTCTTAGTTCTACTGGATCTATTCTCCACTAGTCTTAGTTCTACTGGATCTCTTCTCCACTAGTCTTAGTTTTACTGGATCTCTTCTCCACTAGTCTTAGTTCTACTGGATCTCCTCTCCACTAGTCTTAGTTCTACTGGATCTCTTCTCTACTAGTCTTAGTTCTACTGGATCTCTTCTCTACTAGTCTTAGTTCTACTGGATCTCTTCTCTACTATTCTTAGTTCTACTGGATCTCTTCTCTACTAGTCTTAGTTCTACTGGATCTCTTCTCTACTAGTCTTAGTTCTACTGGATCTCTTCTCTACTATTCTTAGTTCTACTGGATCTCTTCTCTACTAGTCTTAGTTCTACTGGATCTCTTCTCCACTAGTCTTAGTTCTACTGGATCTCTTCTCTACTAGTCTTAGTTCTACTGGATCTCTTCTCCACTAGTCTTAGTTCTACTGGATCTCTTCTCCACTAGTATTAGTTCTACTGGATCTCCTCTCCATTAGTCTTAGTTCTACTGGATCTCTTCTCCACTAGTCTTAGTTCTACTGGATCTCCTCTCCACTAGTCTTAGTTCTACTGGATCTCTTCTCTACTATTCTTAGTTCTACTGGATCTCTTCTCTACTAGTCTTAGTTCTACTGGATCTCTTCTCTACTAGTCTTAGTTCTACTGGATCTCTTCTCCGCTAGTCTTAGTTCTACTGGATCTCTTCTCCACTAGTCTTAGTTCTACTGGATCTCCTCTCCGCTAGTCTTAGTTCTACTGGATCTCTTCTCTACTAGTCTTAGTTCTACTGGATCTCTTCTCCGCTAGTCTTAGTTCTACTGGATCTCTTCTCCACTAGTCTTAGTTCTACTGGATCTCTTTTCCACTAGTCTTAGTTCTACTGGATCTCTTCTCCACTAGTCTTAGTTCTACTGGATCTCTTCTCCACTAGTCTTAGTTCTACTGGATCTCTTCTCCACTAGTCTTAGTTCTACTGGATCTCTTCTCCTCTAGTCTTAGTTCTACTGGATCTCTTTTCCACTAGACTTAGTTCTACTGGATCTCTTCTCCACTAGTCTTAGTTCTACTGGATCTCTTCTCCACTAGTCTTAGTTCTACTGGATCTCTTCTCCACTAGTCTTACTTCTACTGGATCTCTTCTCCACTAGTCTTAGTTCTACTGGATCTCTTCTCCTCTAGTCTTAGTTCTACTGGATCTCTTCTCCACTAGTCTTAGTTCTACTGGATCTCTTCTCCTCTAGTCTTAGTTCTACTGGATCTCTTTTCCACTAGACTTAGTTCTACTGGATCTCTTCTCCACTAGTCTTAGTTCTACTGGATCTCTTCTCCACTAGACTTAGTTCTACTGGATCTCTTCTCCACTAGTCTTAGTTCTACTGGATCTCTTCTCCACTAGACTTAGTTCTACTGGATCTCTTCTCCACTAGTCTTAGTTCTACTGGATCTCTTCTCCACTAGTCTTAGTTCTACTGGATCTCCTCTCCACTAGTCTTAGTTCTACTGGATCTCTTCTCCACTAGTCTTAGTTCTACTGGATCTCTTCTCCACTAGTCTTAGTTCTACTGGATCTCTACTCCACTAGTCTTAGTTCTACTGGATCTCTTCTCCACTAGTCTTAGTTCTACTGGATCTCTTCTCCACTAGTCTTAGTTCTACTGGATCTCTACTCCACTAGTCTTAGTTCTACTGGATCTCTACTCCGCTAGTCTTAGTTCTACTGGATCTCTTCTCCACTAGTCTTAGTTCTACTGGATCTCTTCTCTGCTATTCTTAGTTCTACTGGATCTCTTCTCCTCTAGTCTTAGTTCTACTGGATCTCCTCTCCACTAGTCTTAGTTCTACTGGATCTCTTCTCCACTAGTCTTAGTTCTACTGGATCTCTTCTCCTCTAGTCTTGGTTCTACTGGATCTCTTTTCCACTAGTCTTAGTTCTACTGGATCTCTTCTCCACTAGTCTTGGTTCTACTGGATCTCTTCTCCACTAGTCGTAGTTCTACTGGATCTCTTCTCCTCTAGTCTTAGTTCTACTGGATCTCTTCTCCACTAGTCTTAGTTCTACTGGATCTCTTCTCCACTAGTCTTAGTTCTACTGGATCTCTTCTCCACTAGTCTTAGTTCTACTGGATCTCTACTCCACTAGTCTTAGTTCTACTGGATCTCTTCCCTACTAGTCTTAGTTCTACTGGATCTCTTCTCCACTAGTCTTAGTTCTACTGGATCTATTCTCCACTAGTCTTAGTTCTACTGGATCTCTTCTCCACTAGTCTTAGTTTTACTGGATCTCTTCTCCACTAGTCTTAGTTCTACTGGATCTCCTCTCCACTAGTCTTAGTTCTACTGGATCTCTTCTCTACTAGTCTTAGTTCTACTGGATCTCTTCTCTACTAGTCTTAGTTCTACTGGATCTCTTCTCTACTATTCTTAGTTCTACTGGATCTCTTCTCTACTAGTCTTAGTTCTACTGGATCTCTTCTCTACTAGTCTTAGTTCTACTGGATCTCTTCTCCGCTAGTCTTAGTTCTACTGGATCTCTTCTCTACTAGTCTTAGTTCTACTGGATCTCTTCTCCGCTAGTCTTAGTTCTACTGGATCTCTTCTCCACTAGTCTTAGTTCTACTGGATCTCTTTTCCACTAGTCTTAGTTCTACTGGATCTCTTCTCCACTAGTCTTAGTTCTACTGGATCTATTCTCCACTAGTCTTAGTTCTACTGGATCTCTTCTCTACTAGTCTTAGTTCTACTGGATCTCTACTCTACTAGTCTTAGTTCTACTAGATCTCTTCTCCACTAGTCTTAGTTCTACTGGATCTCTTCTCCACTAGTCTTAGTTCTACTGGATCTCTACTCCACTAGTCTTAGTTCTACTGGATCTCTTCCCTACTAGTCTTAGTTCTACTGGATCTGTTCTCCACTAGTCTTAGTTCTACTGGATCTATTCTCCACTAGTCTTAGTTCTACTGGATCTGTTCTCCACTAGTCTTAGTTCTACTGGATCTCTTCTCCACTAGTCTTAGTTCTACTGGATCTCTTCTCCACTAGTCTTAGTTTTACTGGATCTCTTCTCCACTAGTCTTAGTTCTACTGGATCTCCTCTCCACTAGTCTAAGTTCTACTGGATCTCTTCTCTACTAGTCTTAGTTCTACTGGATCTCTTCTCTACTAGTCTTAGTTCTACTGGATCTCTTCTCTACTATTCTTAGTTCTACTGGATCTCTTCTCTACTAGTCTTAGTTCTACTGGATCTCTTCTCTACTATTCTTAGTTCTACTGGATCTCTTCTCCACTAGTCTTAGTTCTACTGGATCTCTTCTCCACTAGTCTTAGTTCTACTGGATCTATTCTCCACTAGTCTTAGTTCTACTGGATCTCTTCTCCACTAGTCTTAGTTTGACTGGATCTCTTCTCCACTAGTCTTAGTTCTACTGGATCTCCTCTCCACTAGTCTTAGTTCTACTGGATCTCTTCTCTACTAGTCTTAGTTCTACTGGATCTCTTCTCTACTAGTCTTAGTTCTACTGGATCTCTTCTCTACTATTCTTAGTTCTACTGGATCTCTTCTCTACTAGTCTTAGTTCTACTGGATCTCTTCTCTACTAGTCTTAGTTCTACTGGATCTCTTCTCCACTAGTCTTAGTTCTACTGGATCTCTTCTCCATTAGTCTTAGTTCTACTGGATCTCCTCTCCGCTAGTCTTAGTTCTACTGGATCTCTTCTCTAATAGTCTTAGTTCTACTGGATCTCTTCTCCGCTAGTCTTAGTTCTACTGGATCTCTTCTCCACTAGTCTTAGTTCTACTGGATCTCTTTTCCACTAGTCTTAGTTCTACTGGATCTATTCTCCACTAGTCTTAGTTCTACTGGATCTCTTCTCCACTAGTCTTAGTTCTACTGGATCTCTTCTCTACTAGTCTTAGTTCTACTGGATCTCTACTCTACTAGTCTTAGTTCTACTAGATCTCTTCTACACTAGTCTTAGTTCTACTGGATCTCTTCTCCACTAGTCTTAGTTCTACTGGATCTCTACTCCACTAGTCTTAGTTCTACTGGATCTCTTCCCTACTAGTCTTAGTTCTACTGGATCTGTTCTCCACTAGTCTTAGTTCTACTGGATCTATTCTCCACTAGTCTTAGTTCTACTGGATCTCTTCTCCACTAGTCTTAGTTCTACTGGATCTATTCTCCACTAGTCTTAGTTCTACTGGATCTCTTCTCCACTAGTCTTAGTTTTACTGGATCTCTTCTCCACTAGTCTTAGTTCTACTGGATCTCCTCTCCACTAGTCTTAGTTCTACTGGATCTCTTCTCCACTAGTCTTAGTTCTACTGGATCTCTTCTCTACTAGTCTTAGTTCTACTGGATCTCTTCTCTACTATTCTTAGTTCTACTGGATCTCTTCTCTACTAGTCTTAGTTCTACTGGATCTCTTCTCCACTAGTCTTAGTTCTACTGGATCTCTTCTCTACTAGTCTTAGTTCTACTGGATCTCTTCTCCACTAGTCTTAGTTCTACTGGATCTCTTCTCCACTAGTATTAGTTCTACTGGATCTCCTCTCCATTAGTCTTAGTTCTACTGGATCTCTTCTCCGCTAGTCTTAGTTCTACTGGATCTCTTCTCCACTAGTCTTAGTTCTACTGGATCTCCTCTCCGCTAGTCTTAGTTCTACTGGATCTCTTCTCTACTAGTCTTAGTTCTACTGGATCTCTTCTCCGCTAGTCTTAGTTCTACTGGATCTCTTCTCCACTAGTCTTAGTTCTACTGGATCTCCTCTCCGCTAGTTTTAGTTCTACTGGATCTCTTCTCTACTAGTCTTAGTTCTACTGGATCTCTTCTCCACTAGTGTTAGTTCTACTGGATCTCTTCTCCACTAGTCTTAGTTCTACTGGATCTCTTCTCCACTAGTCTTAGTTCTACTGGATCTCTTCTCATACTAGTCTTAGTTCTACTGGATCTCTTCTCCACTAGTCGTAGTTCTACTGTATCTCTTCTCTACTAGTCTTAGTTCTACTGGATCTCTACTCCACTAGTCTTAGTTCTACTAGATCTCTTCTCCACTAGTCTTAGTTCTACTGGATCTCTTCTCCACTAGTCTTAGTTCTACTGGATCTCTACTCCACTAGTCTTAGTTCTACTGGATCTCTTCTCCACTAGTCTTAGTTCTACTGGATCTCTTCTCCACTAGTCTTAGTTCTACTGGATCTCTTCTCCACTAGTCTTAGTTCTACTGGATCTCTTCTCTACTAGTCTTAGTTCTACTGGATCTCTACTCCACTAGTCTTAGTTCTACTAGATCTCTTCTCCACTAGTCTTAGTTCTACTGGATCTCTTCTCCACTAGTCTTAGTTCTACTGGATCTCTTCTCCACTAGTCTTAGTTCTACTGGATGTCTTCTCCACTAGTCTTAGTTCTACTGGATCTCTTCTCATACTAGTCTTAGTTCTACTGGATCTCTTCTCCACTAGTCTTAGTTCTACTGGATCTCTTCTCCACTAGTCTTAGTTCTACTGGATCTCTTCTCCACTAGTCTTAGTTCTACTGGATCTCTTCTCCACTTTATTATCACCACTTTATCCAAATACAGCTCAAGTGGAGTTAGGAGGTTTTTAAACATTAATGTGGAGATAGATGTTTTGTCATTGATTAGAATGAGAAGGTGGAGTTAGGAGGTTTGACTGACAGTTTGAGGATCCAATGGAGTTAGGAGGTTTAGTCATAAGAGCTTTTTGATACTTTTCATTGGTTCAGTATTAGTAAAACCCACACGTAAAGGGTGTTCTATAGATCTGATTTATTAAATAAAATACAGAGATAGGATGTTTAAATGTCACTACAGTGATGTCACTGTGTCTCCATTACAGATTGTAAGATGACCGTTCATTGTTAATGTAATTATTGTGATTAAAGATTTAATTGTGTTTTTGGCGTTAAACATGGTAACATTATGAATACAAATTACATTTATTTTCCTTTTAGGCTTTGTAATAAGAAGAGGCAGATATGATAAATAACTCAAGTTTACAAAGAAATGACTGATATATTAAATGATTTTATACTTTAAAAAGAACAAGATTCCAGTACAATCAACAGCAGACACTTCAAACTAGGTTTGCAACTATCCATTATTTTCAAAGCTATTACTCTATGGATTACACATTTATATATATTTTTATATTTTTTATATCAACAAGTCAACAAATTCTAATTGACTTTTAGTCTAATTGATTAAATCAGACAGTTGAATGAAAAGACAATGAACCAATGAGAATTAGACGTTATTAAGTTCGCTAACACTTTACAATAACTAAATGTCTTATGAATCATTACTGAAATGGAACCTCTGTGTCTCATTGGAGGACTGAGGACAGTTCAGAAACCTGCCTACCAGTGACATCATCGGTAGGCAGGTTTGGACATTTCAAATAAGATTTCAAAGTTTTATTATTATTATTAGCATGCTAACTTTTCAGGAATACAAAGTTTCTATTAGCTTGGATAAGGTTGAAAATGCGTGAAGTGCTCCTTTAAGTATGTGTTAATAGTTGATTATATTGTATCATAAATGTGTTTATTAATAAACTGATTAGTTAATTAATTGATTAATTAGTATTTGTTGATATTTGTTGATATTTGACTAAATGTGTGTTTGTGTCAAACAGGAAGAGGAAGTGAACCTGGATGTGGGAGGAGTCTAAAGATCGTCAGCAGTCTCAGGATTGGTCGTCGGCACCAGAACGTGACCTGATAGAAGAAGAAGAGAGACGGGTAAAACACACACACACACACACACAGACAGACAGACAGACAGACAGACAGACAGACAGACAGACAGGTATAGTTGTTGGTAGATTAAATAATTCACAGCCATGAGAAGTAGATGTTTACGTTGTATCAGCTAAGCTATGTGTCTAATAACACCACATGCATGATCTGTGTGTAATTGAAACAGGTCTGACCCGTGCCAGAGGGACAGGTCAGTATTTTGGCCCAGACCTGGCCCGGTTCTCGGTTCTTTGGTTCTGGGCCGACCCGTGCTACCCTCTACTGTGGCTACTGATCCCATAGCCTGCAGGGACCGTAACCGTGACAACAGAGCCCATAGGCTGTGGCCGCTCAGCAACTCTGAATCTGTGCTGTTTATATAAAAGCACTAATAAACAGATTTAAACCAGGCTCTGTCACTGGCTGCGGTTACATGGACAGTTTTATTCGGAATGAATACACTTCTATTCGGAATGAATGAATGAATGAATGAATGAATGAATGAATGAATGAATGAATGAATAAATTCATTCAGAATAGAAATGCTGATGTAAACACCTCAATTGGAATAGAATATTCCATTCCAGTCTGACCTGAATGAATTTTCATTGGGGTTTGGAGGGGTGGTATATATCGTTTGAATCGGTATATAACAATCGACCATATAAACACTTTATTCCGAACGCTCCACTCTGTTTGGAATACATGCATTCCTTTGCATGTCCGTGCTTAGTAGTGCTGTCAGAATTGTCCAAAAATGACCTATCAAATCTCTAATTCGGCCACGGTCGGTGCTAAAATGAATGATTCTATTCTATAGCGTCATTTAACACATTGGGTGCCAGCATTTTATAATAACAGATTACGTTCGGTGCCGAAATCTCACCGTTGAGCTGCTCAGCGCTGTTTAAACTGTAGACTCCACGACGTGCATTCCATGTGAAAAAAAGCATGCCTCCATTTTGCCCGATGGTCCTGGCTAACGCCTGGAACAATAACATCTCTCACGCGAGTAACAATGGCGGAACGATCGTGCATAGAAAATTAGTCGTTTTCCCCAGCGTAAAAAGTTTCGGAGTTATGGACGACACAGGTAATATATCCCGGATCCTCACATGTCTCTCAGACATTAAGTGCTGGATGTCCCAAAACTTCCTCCAACTAAACGAGGCAAAATCCGAGATCCTCCTATTCGGCCCCCCAAGTTCCACCCTCTCTATCCAGGTACAGCTAGGCAGCCTGGCAAATAACGTGAAGACATCAGCTCGAAACCGAGGTGTATGGTTCGACTCTGATCTGTCCTTTGATGGACAAATATCCAAAGTAGTACAGTCATGCTTCTTCCAGCTGAGAAACATTTCCAGAATCAAACCATTCCTCACATTTTCAGACCAAAGGTAATAAATGCCTTCATCACCTCACGCCTAGACTATTGTAACTCGCTGTATTCTGGGCTCAGCAAAAAGGCTATCTCTCGCCTCCAACTTATTCAGAACTCAGCAGCTAGATTACTGACAAACACTAGGAGGCATCACACCAGTCCTGGCCTCCCTTCACTGGCTGCCAGTGAGATTTAGAATTGATTTTAAAATCCTACTGACTACTTTTAAAGCCCTGCGAGGTCTAGCCCCCTCCTACATCTTAGACATGCTGACACCACATGAACCTGGGCGCAACCTCAGATCGTCAGGTAAGGGTCTCCTGACTCCTTTTCAAAGAAACCTAGTCACTATGGGCGATCGGGCCTTTACAGCCCTGGCACCTACTCTCTGGAACGCCTTACCCCAGAACCTGAGGGATGCAGACTCAGTGGCATCCTTTAAATCACTCTTGAAAACCTACCTATCAAGGCTTTCTCTTAGACCATGCGATTACTGTTTTATTGTATTGTTTTCCTGTCCTTGGCTGTAATGATTTTATGGATGTTTACCCTACCATCTGTTTTTAAACTGAATTGCCTCACCATCAACACCAAATATGTTCTTGGTGAAATATATTTGAATGCCACTGTAAAGCACTTTGTAACCATGTTTTGTTTATATTATTATTATTATTATTATTATAGGGGTTTTAGAGAAGGAGATAGAACGGAAGCGGATGGGAGCCATGTTTTTTGACACAGTGATCCATCTGTCCTTTCCTTCTCAGAATCACCGTGGGTGATTCCAGAGCTGCTCCAGCCCCTCCCGTGTGGAAAAAAACGAAAAAAATAAACAGACTGAAAACACGGTTCAGACCGTGTTCGGCACCAAAGCGCTACTCTGTGAAAACACGGTTCAGACCATGTTTGGCACCCGTCGCCCGATGTGGTAATAAGCCTGGAATGGTTAAGCACAGACTTGTCCAGGAGAACGGATGATCCGAGGATTTCTGGCCTATAGGCTACACTTATATGGATCTTTTTCTAAACGGATATTTTAGTCCTCCGTTTTTAAAAAGAATCCCTGGCCACATGACAAAGATAAAAATAAATCCCTGTCCACACATAAACGCAGAAACGCATTGATCAGCTGCAAGTTGAGATTTTACATTAATTTTATATATGAGGGGCCAAATACATATACATCGAGTTTGAAGGCTGAACTCCAAAGCATTGAGAGTCTGATGAATGATCTCCAGCGCCGACGCCTGCAGCTCAGCGGCCGCCTAGCTGCCCTGAAACTGTGATAATTATTTAATAATAATAATAATGTATTATCAGATGACTCCATGCCAGAGTCAGTGAAGAACAAGCTGTTTTAATCTACTGTAATATCATGATAATAATAATAACTAGAAAATGTGCTCCTCGGAGCACAAGTCTCCGCCAGCAGACCCGTGCTATTTTGATAGCACGGGTCGTCTTGGTAGAACGGGTCGTCTTGGTAGAATGCGTGTGGTTTTTGGTGTTCTATAGAGCGTGCCAAAAATCCTGAAGGGGGCGTCAACAAGTGTCTTTTGGTAGCTGCGGACATCTTTGAGGGGTAAAAACCAGGTTGACTTAACATTGCCCAATGCCACGCCCAATGCCTCGCCCCCGCAGGCTGATTTGCCCCTTCTGCTGGTGACGACACGTTGGCACGCTTAATAGGGGCGACTGAATATGTAGTGTCTGCATCTAAAAAATGTTCTTCTTGAAGCAATGTGTCATATGGGAGTCCTCATAATTGACTTCATTGTCTTGAACAGTTTCAGCAGTTGATTGGTGTGTTTGATCTATGTCAGTTTTCTCTAGTGCTAAATAATGTATTTGATCAAGGTGGCCAATTGTTACAGTATTAAGACTTCGGCCTTGTTGTGGGATCAATTCAACTCTATAGTCCTCTTCTGTGTTACTGTTGTAGATTAGTATGCTTTCTTAGCTTTGGCCTTCTGCGCCTTTGCTTGACCAATGTTAGGTGTTCTCAGAGGGACACACACACGCACGGACGGGTGATTTGTACTGATTGATCCTGTCTTACCTCACTTCAAAAGACGTAAACGGACTTTTGAAGTGACACACCTATTTATAGGATTTTATTTCGTCATACGTCCCTCTAGCCAATCAAAGGCATTGGTGTCAACATATTGACACGTGTCACGTGGAGCTTGACCAATGTTAGCTTGGCTAGGGGCCATGCTCACACACGGCGGGACGAAGCGAAAACATACTCTCCACCTACGGCGGAGACAATAATAATAATAATAATAATAATAATAATAATAATAATAATAAGTGTAATAATAATAATAATAATAAGGGTAATAATAATAAGTGTAATAATAATAAGTGTAATAATAATAATAATAATAATAATAATAATAATAATAATAATAATAATAAGGGTAATAATAATAAGTGTAATAATAATAATAATGTATTATTTATTGTATTATCAGATGCCAGAGTCAGTGAAGAACAAGCTGGCCATGGTAGCATCAGGTCTGGTTCAGGGTCTGGTCTTGTTCCTGTCTGGATTCACCTACTTGCAGTGGAAGAAAAGAGGTGATTATCATGTTTAATTCATGTTTAATTATCATGTTTAATTCATGTTTACTTATCCTACTATATAAGTAAACTCCTTCGGGCCACTCACCGAGCTAGCTGAATTAGCGGATAGCATGCCATCAGCGCAACGCGTCGGGAAGCGTCCAAATCCTGACACAGATACTTCAAGCAACTCCTTTTTAGCCTCGGCGACCTCTATCCCCGCTTCACCCGAAAGCAAACGCCCCAGGTTCCATCCACCGGCCTCCACACCCTCCAAGTCAGCAACCAGCGAAACTGGAGTTTCACCTGCCCAGCATAGCGCGAGTCCTTCGCCTGCCTCTGCTCCAACTTTGTCTGTTATGACGGATGGTGCCACAGTCAGCTCGGTCCGTCTCAGCGGTGCCCCGGCTAAACTGGCCGTGTACAACGGAGGCTGTAAGGAACCTCAGTTCCTACTGATAGGAGACTCATTGGTAAGGTTTTTAGAGCTTCCAAATGGAATAACATATTGTTTATCCGGTGCAAAAGTTATGGACTTGCTTGAACTTATTCCATCTCTCATCAACCACCACCCAACTGCTCACACCATCATCATTCACGCCGGAACCAACGATATTAGGCTCAGACAATCTACCAAGCTTCACCATGATATTGAATTATTATTAGCAACAATTGAGAGCTTGGGAAAAAACTGAATATTTTCTGGCCCAATTCCCACACTTAGAAAAAATAGTGAAAATTTCAGCTGCCTCTATGCTCTGCACTGCTGGCTCACTAGTTTTTGTCCAGCAACGGGTCATGGTTTCATAAGTAACTTCGACTCCTTCTGGACCAGAAGAGACCTGTACAAGCCAGACAACCTCCATCTTAATAACAAGGGGACTAGTTTACTTGCATTTAACATCAAAACCCAGCTACAAAGCTCTTGATGGGCCAGGAGGACAGGACCCAATAGTGACCCCTCCACCCCTACTTTGGTATTACATCCCCTGTCCCTCCTAGTCTCAGCCCCTGTACGTCCCCCTGCCCCAGTGTCTCCTGTTCCCCTACCCCACGACACCTTAGCTTGTCCCTCCTTCATACCAGTGCTCATTAGAAATAGGCCTTGCCTGTTTACTCCACCAGCACGCTCAGTCAACAATAATACTTTAATCAGACCCCCTATTCATAATCACTCGGTGACCTGCTCCCCTGCCACTTCCCCTGTCTTAATGTGTCTCTTAAATGTAAGATCTCTGCATCTGAAATCTGCTATCTGTCAAGATTTTATCATGTCTAACAATATAGATTTTTTCATGATCACAGAGTCCTGGCTGGGTCCTCATGACATGGTTTCTCTCAAGGCAGCCACCCCCCCTGACTTTTCCTGTCTTGATCTCCCTAGACTGACAAGCCGGGGCGGTGGTCTTGCGGTTATTTATAGAGATAATTGTAAGTGCACCTTAGTTGAACTTGTTAGTTTTTTATCATTTGAGGTCCTGGCCTTTTTAATTAAAGGCAAGATTCCACTTTTATGCATTTTAATTTATAGGCCTCCCAAACTTCCTGGTTTTATAGATGAATTTTCAGAGCTTTTATCAGTCATCATGGCCCAGCAAGACAGGGTCCTCATCGTCGGTGACTTAAACATTCATATCTGTTGCCCGTCTTCCTCTGCTTTAGCCACTGATTTTATTAGTCTTTATGAATCTTTTAACTTTGTACAATCAGTTAATGGTCCAACCCACATAAAGGGACATACACTGGATCTTGTGCTATCCACTGGTGTCTCTTTAAATAACCTAGAGCTAGAAATATTTCCGCCCTCAGACCATAAAGCAGTACGTTTTCAGACCCTTATCCCTCTCCCGGACCCTAAGCCTCGCACTTCATCCCGCTCCCGTGCTTTTAACTCTAGCTCTGGTCAGCGTTTTCGCCAGGCTTTTCTAGCCTCCCCCTCTAACACTTCAGTCCATCCCCAACACTCTGTGAACAGTCTAGTCTGCGACTTTAACAAGACTTGTATGAACATCCTAGATGCCATCGCACCCTATAAAATTAAATACCACAAACCGAATGTCCTTCATTGGCTTAATGATCACACTAGGGCAATCAAAAGACAGTGCAGAAGAGCCGAACGGAAGTGGAAAAAAGACCAGCTCACTTCATCTTTAACCTACCTGAAAGACCTTATGTCCAGTTATGAATTAGCTGTGAGAGATGCCAGGAACCAGTATTTCTCAAAGCTCATTGGTTCACAACCACACAACCCCAGAGCGCTGTTCCAGGCAATTGAGTCTGTAATGGGCCCCCCACCAAGTCAGCCTCTAGAGGCCACTATTGAGATGTGCAACAAGTTTGTTTCCCATTTTGTGAACAAAATAGAGGGCATCAGGCAGAGGATCTCTCCTGCTCCCACTGACTGCTCCGACTGTCCCGTATTAACAGTCAAATTCCCCCAGTTCGAACAAATTTCCATGGCAACTCGAAGAAGACACAGTCTCTCGTTTGAACTCCACCTCCTGCACGCTGGATACCATCCCCACCAGATTTTTTAAAGAGATCCTCCTTACCGTAGGTCCAGATACATTAGCCATTATTAACTGTTCTCTGTCCACTGGTTATTTCCCATCAAGTTTTAAGACTGCCTTGGTCCAACCGCTGCTGAAAAAACCTTCACTGGACCCCATGATTTTAAACAATTTTAGACCAATTTCTAAACTCCCATTTTTATCAAACATTTTAGAAAAGATTGTGTCCACTCAACTGCTTGATTTTATGAACTTTAACAGTATCTTTGAGATTTTTCAGTCTGGTTTTCGCTCACTCCACAGCACAGAGACCGCTCTTTTAAAAGTTAAAAATGATCTATTGCTTGCGGCGGACACTGGCAACTGTTCAATTGTAATCCTCCTTGACCTTAGCTCGGCTTTCGATACATTCGACCATTCTATTTTAATCAATCGCCTAGAATCCTGGGTTGGCATTGAAGGAGCAGCCTTAAACTGGTTTCACTCCTACCTAAAAGACAGATCATTTTCAGTGGTGATCGGGGAAGCCTCTTCCCCTCCAGTCCCCCTCACCTGTGGGGTACCGCAAGGATCAATACTAGGCCCCCTCCTGTTCCCTATTTACATGCTACCCCTTGGCAATATTATCCGCAAACACGACATTCAGTTTCACAGCTATGCAGACGACACACAATTATATATCCCATTACAACCCGGCGTTACAGGAAATCTATCCAATCTCTTGCTTTGTCTCTCCGATATTAAGGACTGGATGGCAAACAATTTCCTAGAACTGAATGAGGCAAAATCTGAAATTATTATTTTTGGTCCCCCAAATGCTACACAACATTTTGTTTCAGAGCTCGGTAGCCTTTCCCCGAATGTGAAGGAGGTGGCCCGTAATCTGGGTGTGCTCTTTGACCCTGGCCTCACTTTTAATCCCCAAGTGACACGCACTGTTCATACCTGTTACTTTCAGCTAAGAAACATAGCTAGAGTAAAAAGTTTCCTGACACCTGCAGACCTAGAAAAGGTGATTCATGCTTTTAATTCTTCTCGATTAGATTACTGTATTCCATCTATTCAGGCCTCTCCAAAAAAGCAATATCGCGTCTCCAATTAGTGCAAAACTCAGCTGCTAGAATTTTAACCAACACCAAGAAACGTGACCATATCAATCACCCCCATTTTAGCTGCTCTTCACTGGTTACCTGTTAATTTTAGAATTGATTTTAAGATTTTACTTATGACCTTCAAAGCCGTGAATGGACAGGCCCCCCTTTATATTTCTGCCATGCTGGAACCTTATAGGCCTGTACGCAGCCTCAGATCCTCGGATAAGGCCCTCCTGGAGACCCCCACACCCCAGCTCATCACAAAGGGTGGAAGAGCTTTTGCAGTCCGGGCCCCTAAGCTCTGGAACGCCCTACCTGTCACCCTAAGACGTGCAAAATCAGTAGGCCTATCATCTTTTAAAACTCTTCTGAAAACGTACCTCTATACTAAGGCCTTTTCTTAAATTTTACTGTCATTTTTGTTTTATTTGAGTATATCTGTATTGTGCCACTTGCTTTATCGTCTGTAACAGCTTCTATCCAAAGTTTTATCATGATTGTTCTTTTTATTCTGCTCTGTAAAGCACTTTGTGACTTGTCTGGAAATGTGCTATATAAATAAATTCACTATCATTATCATTATCATTTATTAAGTAGCTGTGTAATAAGCCTTCAGGGTGATTAAGCCCCTCTTATACGCGTCGGTGCATAATCATTTATTTTTCAATAATGACCAGCTAGTAGCCACCCACCCGTCAATCATCCCTCGCTTGAAATGGTCTAATGGTGGGGCGGGCGGACGGACCCCGGCTACAACACTCTGACTCAGACATAACCATAAACAAACCCCATACGCATACGCCCATATATAGGCAGGACCAAATGTGTTTTTTAAAGAAGTGCTTCTTCCCCATGAGGTAGGTCTGTCGTATTATTAAAATAATTAAAACAATGCACTGATGGTAAACTCAACAGAAGGACATAGGCGTGAGGGCCGCCAAGCAGCCTTAGTGCTCCATCTATCACAAATCAATAATCCAATCCAGTGCACAGAGTCACATGACCAGGTCTGACCTCTCTGCCTCCTGAACCACTGAGGTCACAGTAATTATTATAAGACACAATGATTGTGTGTGTGTGTGTGTGTGTGTGTGTGTGTGTGTGTGTGTGTGTGTGTGTGTGTGTGTGTGTGTGTGTGTGTGTGTGTGTGTGTGTGTGTGTGTGTGTGTGTGTGTCATGTGATCAAAGTGTCACATGTCAAACTGCCCAAACACTGATTTCAATTCCTCAATTACTCAGCAGCCAATCAGAATTATTATTTCATTAAACATCACCAGTTACTATGGAGACATGTTGGTCTGATAAAGGTAATCCAGTTGTGAATAAAATACCCAGTACTTGAGTCAAAGTATAAATACTTCTGGTCAAATATTACTCAACTACAAGTGAAAGTTACACTTTAAAAATACTTATAGTTAAAAAGTATGTTTTCTATCAAGTATCAAAAGTTCTTATCATATAATGATATAATCTTTATTTCAGACCGTGGGTCCATATACAATTTTGCTCAAGATTTTCAAAACAGATTTCAAAACATTGAAAATGGCTGCTCTATAAGCTCACAGTGCGTTGTGAGCTTGTAGATCTGCTATTCTCAACAAAGAGATATGGGGCCCTATCTTACCCTTATCCCTAAACTTAATAGCCATATTTTACTATTTTGAAACACATTTTAAAATAGATCAACTAGCCGATCTACATCGACACGTTGTGAGCTTATAGATCAGCTTTTTGAACTATTTGGAAAAAAAAAAAAAATTAAGATAAGATAGGGCCCTTGGTGTAGAGGGAAACACTAGTGTACATGGTACAGAGCCCTGTGGGACTCCCTGTGGGAGTTAAATCACTACAATGGTTTAAGTGGTTAAAATAATCTGTTGAATACAATTTAGACTAATACTGCCACCTACTGGACTGATGGGTTCATGTCATCACGTCTTCCTTCCTGTCTGTCTGTCTGTCTGTCTGTCTGTCTGTCTGTCTGTCTGTCTGTCTGTCTGTCTGTCTGTCTGTCTGTCTGTCTGTCTGTCTGTCTGCCTTTTTGTGAATGAATGAAGTCAGATCTACTGTTCTGCCATCAGTTCTGACTAATTAACAAATCAATGTATTACTTATCAATCTAGACTTATCATCCCTCCATCATCTAAGATCTGTCTGTCATATTAATGTCTCTATGAATTGAGTACATGGACCCCAATGGAAACAAGCCATTAGGCTTTCATGGGCTTTTTAATCCTATTTAGTTGACCTTGTGTTAAAACTATACTTTCATGTGCTTTTATCTCTGCAAACTTCTAAATAAAGTATTTAATTAATGAATCAATCAATCATTAAATAGTTTTCTTCACATCCAATGGTAATTCACTTGAGTAAATACATACATGGTGGACATATTTTATTTTCTGGACCAAAATGTTGTATTTTTTAACAAAAGATTTGGTTCTGAGACGCGGAGAATAGTCTTTAAACATCTTAAAACTGTCTTTGTTTCAGTGAGCAGTGACACGGTTTCCTTTATTTCTACTACAGTTGGAGACCTCACGGTAGTGGAAGATTGTGTCTTATGGCATTGGTTCTCAAAGTGGGGTCTGCGGACCCCCAGGGGTCCTTGGGGGGAGGGGGGATGGGTACCAGCTGGGGTCCCCGGCAAAATTAGTTAATATAGTGTCACAATCATTTTAACTACTTAAACAATATTTAATACTTTGGCTATTAAAAAATAACAGATCTACTCAGCTCATAGCGCGCCGAGTGCCGCGCTATGAGCTTGTAGATCTGCTATTTTCACCAGCAAAATTAGTAAATATAGCGTCACAATCATTTGAACTACTTTAACAATATACGAGAGCCGCAGCCAAATACTTTTGGGGGTC
Organism: Gymnoscopelus braueri; assembly: GCF_963280865.1. Lineage (NCBI taxonomy): Eukaryota > Metazoa > Chordata > Actinopteri > Myctophiformes > Myctophidae > Gymnoscopelus > Gymnoscopelus braueri. Next base: position 459,270 of record NC_137613.1, on the reverse strand, counting down.
CTTGACATGAAGAGATATGAGAAACACTGTATTATCTGAATAGCACCGTGCTGCCCCCCCCCCCCCCACCAGTCTACTGATGGCCTATCAAACACACCTGTGTGTGTATTCTATCAAACATGTAGGACTGCTTCATGTTATTATGGCTGTCATGTTGAAACATAGAGTTCTGTAATTAGGTTTATATTTATTTAGAAAGAACAACAGCTGAACTCTCCATGAAGAGGAGGAAATGTGTTTATTGTCATTTCTTCAGAGACTAAACATCAAAGGTAGGACGAATTATTATACGTTATAAGTTATAGTAGTTCTACCGTCTTCATAGTGTTTGTTTTTTAATATGTTTATATCAGGTTTATTCATGTTTATATAAACTGTGTGTTGCCCTGCCTTCACATGGTGTGTGTTTTGGAAGGTGTTCCCTGGCTGTTAGAGGGCTGTTCATTTACAACACACTACTTGAGTCACTAGTCTAATCTCTCAAGAACAGACATAGAACAAACAGCAGAGGTCGCTGTTTTTCATTTTCAGTTGGCGATGGGTTCCCAGATTGCTACTAGTCTAGTATCTGACACAACTATTAGATGGTGTGTGTGTGCGTATGTGTGTGTATTAGCTCCAAAGTACTTTTACTTTACTTCAGTCCATTTGTTTTTTGCCATTGTCCACCATCAGGGGGCGCTGTTGCAGCATTATTAAGGATTGATTGATTGAATATTTTATTAGGCAAAAAATGTAAAACAGCACAGTTACATTTACTTTGTCTAACAGGTCCGTTCATAAAAGTCCTTGCGGACTTGTTTCCAATGAGGGCCTTGGTATTCAATTCACATTATCACTGATGGAGTGATGATGTCGTGAAACTGGCTCTGCTGCCCTCTGCTGTCAGAGACATGTAATCACAGTTGATGCTTGGCTTGCCACAGAGCTGTCATATGGAAAGAAAGAAAGAAAGAAAGAAAGAAAGAAAGAAAGAAAGAAAGAAAGAAAGAAAGAATGAAAGACAGAAAACATTTCAGCCACATACAATGTGTAAATGGAAATATTAGAGGAAAAGCTGCTTTATTCATATTTTATTCTGTGAATCTGTAGCCATATGATCACTTAAAAAACACAACATTGGTGAGCTCTCTGTTGGTGTGGGAGAGGATCTGACGTAGCCCTGACGGTACGCGTGTTACGTGACGTCATGTCCTGTGTTGTCTGAGCTAGGATAGGATAATTCCTTTTAACAGGTCGTTCATGAAAGTCCTTGCGGTCTTGTTTCCAATGAGAACCTGTGAGCAATTAGGGGTTAAGAGTCTTGCTCAGGGACAAATTTCATTTCATCAACACATATGCTGGCGTGGCCTGGAATCGAACCTGGGGCAACCAGGGCCTCTGGCTCCCTAGGCGGGCTCACTAATAGCAGATCTACAAGCACACAACGCCTCGCGCTGCTGTGAAACAAGTCTATGAAGCTGCCTATGAAATCTATCAAAAAAAGGAAAATGTATACAATATATAATGGGGGTCCCTGCTTTATCTCTCTTTCAGCCAAGGGGTCCTTGGCCTGAAAACGTTGAAGACCCCTGGTCTAAATGTCCAGTAATTCGCAACTACTACCACTACTTTTGTAGTGGTAGTAGTAGGGCGGTATTTAAAGAGCTGGTGCCATTTTTTGCACTTTTTCTGTTTTTCATGTGTCTATGAGGTTGATAGAACTTCATTAAGCCCCCTGGTGGTGTTTTTATGGTGTTTCATGTCTTCTCTGACTATTTTGAGTTTCTTCCTGGAGGCTGAAACCTTGAGGGTCAAACGTGCCAATAGAAAAACAGCACTTTAATGACACAGTAAAAATATACCCTCCCCCTCATTATCATAACACAACAGGTGTGGGCATGAGGAGGAGGAGGGACTAGGACAGGTGGGTGGTGCTAAGGCGGTGGAGGAGGTGCTAAGGTGAGAACCAGGTATACTTAATGAACTGGAGGCGTGTCCACATAAAAACATAATTTTAACAATTTCTGTACACTTTTTTTTTGTTGAAAAAAATCCTTACATAATAATAATACCTTATGATCAGGTTTTAGGGTTGAAAAAGATCATGGCACTCCATCTTTAAGTGACTGATTAGCCAAAATGCCAGACAGACCCTGGTGAAGACCTTCTAGGTGGAAACGCGTTGGTCACTCATTTGACTTGCTCTAAATAAATTCTGATATATTTTTTTCACTTGAGATCGCAGTGTCTTGGAATTATTTTCTTTGCAAGTCTGCATTTCACACCTTTTTTGGCAAGCAGCACTTCTTTGGAAATCCTCTTTTGTTTTTATGTTCCTACCTGTGTCACCAAAGAGCACCTTTCTATCAGAGCCACTGAATGATCCCTGCAGCGCTTATTTTTCTCTCTTTCTGCACTGCTAAAGAGTGTTTGTTCAGTAACAGTGTTAAATAGCTCTATATTGTGATAGTAATCATTGCTATAGAGTGTTTGTTCAGTAACAGTGTTAAATAGCTCTATATTGTGATAGTAATCATTGCTATAGAGTGGTTGTTCAGTAACAGTGTTAAATAGATCTATATTGTGATAGTAATCATTGCGAGTGTTTGTTCAGTAACAGTGTTAAATAGCTCTATTGTGATAGTAATCATTATTATAGAGTGGTTGTTCAGTAACAGTGTTAAATAGCTCTATTGTGATAGTAATCATTATTATAGAGTGTTTGTTCAGTAACAGTGTTAAATAGCTCTATATTGTGATAGTAATCATTACTATAGAGTGGTTGTTCAGTAACAGTGTTAAATAGCTCTATTGTGATAGTAATCATTGCTAAAGAGTGTTTGTTCAGTAACAGTGTTAAATAGCTCTATATTGTGATAGTAATCATTGCTAAAGAGTGTTTGTTCAGTAACAGTGTTAAATAGCTCTATTGTGATAGTAATCATTATTATAGAGTGTTTGTTCAGTAACAGTGTTAAATAGATCTATATTGTGATAGTAATCATTGCGAGTGTTTGTTCAGTAACAGTGTTAAATAGCTCTATATTGTGATAGTAATCATTACTATAGAGTGGTTGTTCAGTAACAGTGTTAAATAGATCTATATTGTGATAGTAATCTTTGCTATAGAGTGTTTGTTCAGTAACAGTGTTAAATAGATCTATATTGTGATAGTAATCATTGCTATAGAGTGTGTGTTCAGTAACAGTGTTAAATAGCTCTATATTGTGATAGTAATCATTGCTATAGAGTGGTTGTTCAGTAACAGTGTTAAATAGATCTATATTGTGATAGTAATCTTTGCTATAGAGTGTTTGTTCAGTAACAGTGTTAAATAGATCTATATTGTGATAGTAATCATTGCGAGTGTTTGTTCAGTAACAGTGTTAAATAGCTCTATTGTGATAGTAATCATTATTATAGAGTGTTTGTTCAGTAACAGTGTTAAATAGCTCTATATTGTGATAGTAATCATTACTATAGAGTGGTTGTTCAGTAACAGTGTTAAATAGCTCTATTGTGATAGTAATCATTGCTAAAGAGTGTTTGTTCAGTAACAGTGTTAAATAGCTCTATATTGTGATAGTAATCATTGCTAAAGAGTGTTTGTTCAGTAACAGTGTTAAATAGCTCTATTGTGATAGTAATCATTATTATAGAGTGTTTGTTCAGTAACAGTGTTAAATAGATCTATATTGTGATAGTAATCATTGCGAGTGTTTGTTCAGTAACAGTGTTAAATAGCTCTATATTGTGATAGTAATCATTACTATAGAGTGGTTGTTCAGTAACAGTGTTAAATAGATCTATATTGTGATAGTAATCTTTGCTATAGAGTGTTTGTTCAGTAACAGTGTTAAATAGATCTATATTGTGATAGTAATCATTGCTATAGAGTGTGTGTTCAGTAACAGTGTTAAATAGCTCTATATTGTGATAGTAATCATTGCTATAGAGTGGTTGTTCAGTAACAGTGTTAAATAGATCTATATTGTGATAGTAATCTTTGCTATAGAGTGTTTGTTCAGTAACAGTGTTAAATAGATCTATATTGTGATAGTAATCATTGCTATAGAGTGTGTGTTCAGTAACAGTGTTAAATAGATCTATATTGTGATAGTAATCATTGCTATAGAGTGTGTGTTCAGTAACAGTGTTAAATAGCTCTATATTGTGATAGTAATCATTGCTATAGAGTGGTTGTTCAGTAACAGTGTTAAATAGATCTATATTGTGATAGTAATCATTGCGAGTGTGTGTTCAGTAACAGTGTTAAATAGATCTATATTGTGATAGTAATCATTGCTAAAGAGTGTTTGTTCAGTAACAGTGTTAAATAGCTCTATATTGTGATAGTAATCACTGTTAGAGTGTTTGTTCAGTAACAGTGTTAAATAGCTCTATATTGTGATAGTAATCATTGCTATAGAGTGTGTGTTCAGTAACAGTGTTAAATATATCTATAATGTGATAGTAATCACTGTTAGAGTGTGTGTTCAGTAACAGTGTTAAATAGCTCTATATTGTGATAGTAATCACTGTTAGAGTGTGTGTTCAGTAACAGAGGTCTAACTGTCTCTCCAGCTCTTTAGTAAACAGAAACAGGAGGGATACCAGTTTCCTCCAATGGTTTTGGCCGTGGACTTTGACACAAACACAAACACCACAATAACCCAAATGTTTCTCAAAACCACCTTTATTCTCCAGAGCCAATTCACATTAAGTGCAAACATCATCAATTATCATTTAAGCATCAAAATAATTATCTCTTTATAAGTGCAACTTTTCTGCTTTTTCCAGGCAGGTTCATCATGTCCAAAACTGTGAGACATCATTGTTTCTGGCCTATATATATACAGTGGTGTAAAGTAACTAAGTACATGTACTCAAGTACTGTACTTAAGTAAAATGTTTAGGTACTTTTACTTTACTGGAATATTTCCAATTGTCAATACTTTTGCTTCTACTCCACTACATCTCGGAGGCAAATATTGTACTTTTACTCCACTACAATTATTTGAAAACTTAATTTACTAGTTACTTTGCAGATATAAATTGTTCTATTATAAAACATACTTTAGCCCTATTTTATGCACAGGCTATTTGAAAATAGCTGATCTACAAGCTCACAACGCGTCGCATCGCGACACGTTGTGAGCTTGTTTTAGATCTGCTATTTTCAAATATTTTTGTACTTTTACTCTTGGTACTTTAAGTACATTTTGATGCCAATTATGTTTGTATTTTTACTCAAGTAAATTTAGAATTCTGGACTTTTACTTGTAACAGAGTATTTCTATATTGCAGTATTGGTACTTTTACTTAAATAAAGAATTTGAGTACTTTTTCCACCACTGTGTGTATATATATATATATATATATATATATATATATATATATATATATATATATATATATATATATATATATATATATATATATATATATATGTCTCTTTCAGCCCAAGTGCAAGTCAGCAAATTTGGAACAAAACCTCATCATCATAATTTCAAACCACAGATTCATTCATAATCTCCATACATTCTGTACAAAGTCCATGTTTTCTCTCTCTTTCTCTTCAGGACACTTTTCCAGTACCGGCCGGTTTGTACAATCAGTTCAAAAACATCCAAACATACACGAGGAGAGTTCTGTTTTTTTTATTCATTTGACGGTTTGATTGTTTTGTTTTTATTATTATGTTTTCGATGCTGGTAATGCTTTTGGACAAAGAGGTTTTTGGTCTCTTGTCTCAATTGACTTGTAGCAGTTTTATTATTAAGGCTGGGTGATATGAAGAAAACCTAATATCACCATATCTTTGACCAAATATCTAAATATCAATATTTTGATGATAGTATACAGTACTTTTCCCACCGCTAAATAATAAAATAGCAAAAATAGCACAAAAAAAAAGCTCCCGAACGCGGTTCGATGCGATGCGTTGTGAGCTTGTAAATTGGCAATTCTTGCTTTTTTATTTATTATTTTTAAATTTTTGAAAGTATAAAATAAAGTGACCCAAATTATGTCAGATTATGATATCTAAAATATCAGAAAATATCGAGTCTCACATCATGATATTGATTTAATATCGATACAATATCAAGTGTCATATCATGATATTGATTTAAAATGAATATATCACCCAGCCCTAAGTATTGTTGTTATTGTTGTTACAGTATAACAATTGATCCGTTACTGTATAGAACTAATGATGCAACGTTAACGCTAAGAGTCGTTTATGATCAAATCCAACGTCCTCATGAATCGTGTTTTGCGGAGAAGTGGAAACGGCATTTTACTGTAAAGATAAACTTTTTTTAATGTTATGCGAAACAATATCATGTTCATATTATGCTAACATCCGTAAAAAAAAAAAAAAAGAGAGACTCTGCGGTCTTGAAAATATACATCCTTTTTCCTTTGTTTCTGTAAAATATCTTTTTCTCTAACGGTGCAAGTTTTCTGTTTATTGGTTTGTAACTGAGAATCCTTTAAGAAGTAAGTAAGCGCTCCCAGGAGAGAGATATAACACCGTGCTGTAGCGAGTCAAGATGTTTCCTCTCTGAATAAAGGTGACATTTATCTAATATGTCTCTAAAGTCACTCCAGTCTGGTTCATGCTTCGCACAAAAAAACGAACCCGTGTTTTTTTGTGCGTGTGGAAAAAAATACGCATATTTTCGGCGAGCGAGCGAGCCACCGCCCCGCGGCCGGTCGCACAGCGAAGCACAAACGAGGCCGTCGTTATTCAAAAGGTCAATAGGTCAACTGGCTCAGCGTGTTGAGGTCAGTACAGCCACGGTGTGTGAGGTCAAAGGTTCACGGTGGAACCGGGTGCTTATTGGACCCTGTGTGTATCTCTACGCTGCACTGCGCTCTCTCTCTCTCTCTCTCTCTCTCTCTCTCTCTCGCTCTGATTGTCTGTGCATTTACTTTGAGTTTGTACAGGTTTTGTGAGGTGTGTGTGTGTGTGTGTGTGTGTGTGTGTTTGTGAGGGAGTCCGTTTTCACCACCCAGTACAACTGAAAAGGCCTGAACAGTGTGTGTGGTTTGTTGCCATTGTGCGGATGTGAGAGGATCACATTTAGTGTTGGAAGAAAAAACGACCCTGTTTGTCTTAACTGTGCATTTCTGCCTTCAAATGCAGATGTGTGTGCACCGTGATGTCAGAGGTGTGCACCGTGATGTCAGAGGTGTGCACTGTGATGTCAGAGGTGTGCACTGTGATGTCAGAGGTGTGCACCGTGATGTCAGAGGTGTGCACCGTGATGTCAGAGGTGTGCACTGTGATGTCAGAGGTGTGCACCGTGATGTCAGAGGTGTGCACTGTGATGTCAGAGGTGTGCACCGTGATGTCAGAGGTGTGCACTGTGATGTCAGAGGTGTGCACTGTGATGTCAGAGGTGTGCACTGTGATGTCAGAGGTGTGCACCGTGATGTCAGAGGTGTGCACTGTGATGTCAGAGGTGTGCACTGTGATGTCAGAGGTGTGCACCGTGATGTCAGAGGTGTGCACCGTGATGTCAGAGGTGTGCACCGTGATGTCAGAGGTGTGCACCGTGATGTCAGAGGTGTGCACTGTGATGTCAGAGGTGTGCACCGTGATGTCAGAGGTGTGCACTGTGATGTCAGAGGTGATGTTTGGGTATTCGGGTACAAATTCGGTAAACGTTAACCCTTTAACTTAACTCTGAGAGTGTGCAAATGGAACCAAATGGATTCCTTCTGGGTCCAATAGAGCCTATGCCTGTGACATCATCCTACCCGGAAGTTATGCGGGAACGCCTACTGAGTGGCAAAAAACTACTTTCTGGCCTTGACAGCCCATACTGTACATCCAAACAGAACAGTCCTATATGATTGTATTAAACTACGTTAAATTCACTAACATGGCAGCTGTACGGAAAGCTTGAATTATCCTCTTTCTATCTAAGCTTTTGTTTCATAAAAATCCACCATAGAGACACTTTCTGTCAATAAATGTCTACCACTCAGTGTAGATGAGGGGGGCGTGTCCAACTCTCCATGATGCTCAATGTTTACCACTCAGTGTAGATGAGGGGGGCGTGTCCAACTCTCCATGATGCTCAATGTCTACCACTCAGTGTAGATGAGGGGGGCGTGTCCCGGTGGAAAAGTGACGCATGTTCATACTCTCTATAGAGCGTCGCAGTTCCCGCCCACTTCCTGTTTTTTTTGGTGCCGGAAGAAAAAACTCAATGCATTTTTCCCATTGACATTTCCAAAAATATTTATATCTATTAATTTAAGCCTCGAATCAAGCCATCACGAGATGACATGAATCATGACCATAAAACGAGTTTTTCTGTGATTTTTTTTTATTTTATATTTAATTATATGATATACTATATTTAATAAATACCCTTTGTTTTGCCGTTTTCAACAAAAAAAAAATCACAGAATCAAACGTTTTATGGTCATGATTCATGTCATGTCATGATGGCTTGATTCGAGGCTTAAATTAATAGATATAAATATTTTTGGAAATGTCAATGGAAAAATGCATTGAGTTTTTTCTTCCGGCACCAAAAAAAACAGGAAGTGGGCGGGAACTGCGACGCTCTATTGGTTGCATTTATTCACTCTCAGAGTTACAAATGGATCAATTCCACGATTTACTGTGTGTCTCTAAAACTCTCGTTTTTTCCACTTACGAAGGTGAGATGTATAAAGGCCGTTTCAGACGGGGAGCGAGTGACGTGCCTTAGTCATTAATTTTCAATGAGAGACGGGCGATTATTTGGGACGCGCCGAGAAGTTGAGGGGCGGAGAGGCAGGCGGGCGCGTTCCCGTGAAATTCTCGGCGCCGGTCTCGTGCGCACGCCCGCGGGCGACCAAGAGCTGGATTCTGGTCAGCTTTTCTTCTCCCGCTTCACACGGGAGGACAAAACAACAACGATCGCGGCGCGATCCCCGCTGATCCAAGCGAGAACGCCCGCGTCACTCGCTCCCCGTCTGAAACGGCCTAACCCTAAACCCCGTTCTGAGATATTAGGTCCCAAACGCCAGATTAAAAACATCAAAACAACTCGAGGCCTTTCTTACGTTCCATTTGATTGATGGGTGTCAGAAACGGACTCCGTCTTTAGAATGTGAGGAGGTTCTGGTTCATTCAGACAAAACACTGCAGCAACAACAAGTCTATGGCTGGACCATGGAAGGAGGAAGGCATCAAATCACTTCACAGAAAACACTACAAGCTGCTTCCAGGAGGAGGAGGAGGATGATGAAGAGCAGGAGTACTAGTAGTAGTAGTAGTAGTAGTAGTTGTAGTGTGAAGCGGAACTAGCGGTAGATATATTACAAAGCAAATGTTTTTTGTCACGTTTCTTAATTTTTTTTTGCAAACAACAAATACCATACAGAGGCTCGTTTAGTTTGACTGTAGAGAGAAGAGGAAAAACAACAACGTTAAAATAAGAAGAGAGAGGGCGGAGCTACAAGCAGCTCCACCCCCTTGTACCTCGCTGATGTTCAGTCATGAATAGAATTAGTTTCGGGCCGCTCTCTACCGCGGTTATTGTTACTTTTTTACTTAAGTAAAGAATCCGAGTACTTCTTCCAACCACTGGGTTTTCCGACAAAATCCCACTAGATTGTGTTGTTGTTGTGGTGATGATGGGGGAGACTGCTGCCCCTGGTGGTGGTTTCGTGGTACTGTAGGCACATGCATAATATATGTGTGTATGTTTTAGTTACGTACGGTTTATGTACAACGTGTTTACTGCTGTTCCTGGAGGAATCCTTTTCCTTTTCTGTGTTTCTGTGAACGAACAACGACAAAAAGTTTTTTTTTTTTTTTACGTTTGAAGCCATTTCCTCACCCCTACCACCTGTAGCACCATGGCATCATCCACGCTGTCTGTCTGTCTGTCTGTCTGTCTGTCTGTCTGTCTGTCTGTAACATAACTGACACATCCAGAACAACTTCTGATAAACGGTAATATTTTACATGTCGGACTATTCGAGCCAACAAGGCCGGGATGAGAACGTTTGAACCCAGAATGCACTGGGGCTCAACGTCGTACAAATGGAACCACATCCGTTAAGGCCCCTGCATGCTCCACTTTTAGCCATCCACCCACCCACCACGGTGGATCGCTACAGAATGACGTCACTGGGTGACTCAGTGATGAGAGTCTCACCCGTTCACCTCAGAACACCGGGAGGTTTTTACTCTCCCAGCTAGGGCTGCCACCATTACACATTTAAGTTGGTGATTAATTGTCGCACAAATCATTGCGATTAACGAATTAATTGTGTTTTTGGCGTTGGACAAATGAATAAAAACTTCTGTTTGCCTTTTAGGCTTCGTAATCAAAAATTGCACAGAGCAGATATGACAAATAACTTAAACATACAAATAAATTACCGACATATTTAATAATTTTCTAAATAGTAGAAATAGTTGATCTACAAGCTTTGTGAGCTTGTAGATCAACTACAACGTTTTGTACGTTCTATTCAATACAATTTCTGTTAAGCATATTAATGCTTTTAAATGTATAGTCCATTGATGTTGTGATTTTATTTAAATGACTTGTACCTTCAAATGTACATTCTGCTTAAACATATTTAGTACTGTACATTATGTACTTTGCAGGTGTTTTCAGCGAGCCCACACAGTTTCTACAGGAACTGCCTTTTCTACTTTATTTCATTGTTGTTTTAAATTTTTTCATTGTGGTATTTCTATTACATTTTTTGGGCTCCCTGTTCGCTTGGCAGTAAAAATGAGTATGATGGTGTCTTAACCATAAGGAACTTTAGGTGGATAAGTGATGGGAAGAAATGGTGGTTGGATGTTCTAAAACCGGAGCATGTAGGAGCCTTTAAGGGTCCATTTGGACCCCCGGTGGTCCCCGGACCCGTCGTTGAGACCCAGCGCCATAACGGAGGTGTTGTAGTAAAAGCAGCTTAATGGGGGCGGGGACATGAGTCTCGCTACGAGGTGTGATGTCACAGCCCATCATCGGACTCGTAGGGAGGGCGGGGTTTTGGCACAGCATGTGGCGTCGTTCCTCAGAGAAAGATTCTATGATTGTCTTTTCCTGACATCAGCATGTATGTGCTTCAGTAAGTCCTGACCAGTCTCTCTAGTCTAGGAGGACACCTGTAGCTCGTTAAGCCCCACGCTTAACGAGCTAGTCTTAACGAGCTAGTCTTAACGAGCTAGTCTAACGAGCTAGTCTACGTTATGGGTCAGGTCAGAGGTCACAGTATGGCAGTACTGAACAGGTCAGACACTCATTTACATAATTAACAAAACACTGATAGCCCACTAATTGGTTTGGTTAAAGCCACAATCCGCAGGTTGTATTCTCTGTCTGTTTGTCTTCCTCTCCTTAGCGGAGGAGAAGTGATCGCCACGACGTCCCAACCAAAGATAAAAGATAGTGTCCAATCCAGTGCGTCGCCTGTATCAAATAACTTTATTGACATCAGGGTCTATATGTCTCAGTAGAAGAGCAGGGAGACCACCTGACCACTAACATATATATTAGTTATATTTTATTAACATATTTTACTGTACAGATGGGTCAGCGTGACGTTTTTTTCATTAAAAAATATAAGTACCCGGATTGTGGCTTTAACGCAAAGGGGAAAAAGGCGGAACAAACGTACTGAACTAACGGCTTCCGACTAGCGTGTCTGTGTCGTGTAAGTTAACGGTTAGCGGCCATTTTGAGTCGGAAATATGATGTAAAAAGACGGAAAAAAAACAACGTTTGTTTGTTATATAAACTGATCAAAGTGTCAACTAAAATCACCGATATGCCAACTGTACAATCAACGCACACAAACAAACAAACAAAAACAAAACTATCAAAAAAATATCAGAGATGAAAGTTCAAACATCGACATCAATGACGACAACAACAGCAACGATAAAAAAAACAACAAAATAAACCAAAATGCTATTATTCACATGTACCCGCATTGTAAGGAATGGTTCCATCCACAACTAGAGGCCACAAACTCTATGGAATGAAGGTGATGCTCAGTAGTTGCTATGGAAACAGTTCAAAGTGTTTCAAGTCCCACTTATTACTGAGACCATCAGGGTGCCCAGACCACGTGCAAACATGCACGCACACACACACACACACACACACACGGACGCGCGCACACACACACACACACACACACACACACGCACGCACAGACGCATGCACATACACACACACACTCACGCACACATGTACACGCTAGGGCCAGGCGATATGGACAAAATCAAAAAATGTTTGACCAAATAATAACAATAATGATATATTGTGACTATAATATTGTGACTATAATATTGTGTCTTGGCGATAATACACATTTTCTTTAAACATTTTTTTTTTTTTTTCATAAACAACGAAATTACAAGATCTTGTATTGTATGTCGGCAATTTTTTTAAAGATTCAGGTTTTTTTTAAGCATACAATAAGGTTTACGTTATTAAAACCATGAACAGACCATTAGGCCATTTCACCATATTATCCAAAATGCCCCAAAAATGCCCAAATATCTGGTCTTATTTCACCATATTCACGTAATATTGATATGTAGCCCTAACACGCACACGCACACGCACAAATGCATACGCACACGCACATGCACACATGACTATACTTGTGTGGGGGGGGGGGGGGGGCATTTGGCCCTCACAATTGCAGAAATACAAGCACACAGACGCACACACCTGCGCATGTATTTCTATTTATCAAATTCTACTATACTGTGTGTGTGTGTGTGTGTGTGTGTGTGTGTGTGTGTGTGTGGGGGGGGGGAGGCATTTGGGCCTCACAAGTTCTTAGAGACACAAGCACACGCACTCACACACACATCCGTGCACTCACACACACACACACACACACACACACACACACACACACACACACACACACACACACACACACACACACACACACACACACACACGCGCGCGCGCTCGCACTCACATCTGTGCGCTCACACACACACCTGTGCGCTCACACACACACACGTACACGCGTCCGTCTGTCCGTCCGTCCCATTGGTCAATCCTCGAAGACCTTGAGGAAGAGGGGCGGGAACAGCTCGTTGGGACACTCCACCTTCCCATTGGTCAGTCCTCAAAGACCTCGAGGAAGAGGGGCGGGAACAGCTCGTTGGGACACTCCACCTTCATGTGCAGGAAGCGGGAGGCGTGGCACGCTCCGATCATGCGGAGGTCGGTGACCTTCATGAGCAGCTTGGGCCAGAAGTGCGCCACCTTGTGTTTGCGGTAGTTGATGTAATGTTCGAACGCCAGCAGGAACTCCTCCTGACAACGCTCGATGCGCTCCACACTGCTGAGGCCCGGACGATCTGAGGAGAGAGATTCATTCTATTAGTTAACCCTTTAAGACCATCTGAGGGGAGGAACATTCATTCTATTAGTTAACCCTTTAAGACCATCTGAGGGGAGAGATTCATTCTATTAGTTAACCCTTTAAGACGATCTGAGGAGAGAGATTCATTCTATTAGTTAACCCTTTAAGACGATCTGAGGGGAGAGATTCATTCTATTAGTTAACCCTTTAAGACGATCTGAGGGGAGGAACATTCATTCTATTAGTACACACAACCACATTAACCCTTTAAGACCGGGAACGCATCTGTGTATCCACTTTAACCATTATTTCATTAAAAAAATAAAAAATAGCAGATCTACAAGCTCATAGCGCGGCACTCTGTGCACTCTGTCCAGAAAAATCCAGACTGAAACTTTAAAATAAAATGACCGATAAAAGCCATTTCTCCCGGTCTCTAACAATACGTAACAAAGCCAACAGAAGGGTGTTTCTCTAACAATACGTAACAAAGCCAACAGAAAGGTGTTTCTCTAACAATACGTAACAAAGCCAACAGAAGGGTGTTTCTCTAACAATACGTAACAAAGCCAACAGAAAGGTGTTTCTCTAACAATACGTAACAAAACCAACAGAAGGGTGTTTCTCTAACAATACATAACAAAGCCAACAGAAGGGTGTTTCTCTAACGATACGTAACAAAGCCAACAGAAGGGTGTTTCTCTAACAATACGTAACAAAGCCAACAGAAGGGTGTTTCTCTAACAATACGTAACAAAGCCAACAGAAAGGTGTTTCTCTAACAATACGTAACAAAGCCAACAGAAGGGTGTTTCTCTAACAATACGTAACAAAGCCAACAGAAAGGTGTTTCTCTAACAATACGTAACAAAACCAACAGAAGGGTGTTTCTCTAACAATACATAACAAAGCCAACAGAAGGGTGTTTCTCTAACGATACGTAACAAAGCCAACAGAAGGGTGTTTCTCTAACAATACGTAACAAAGCCAACAGAAGGGTTTCTCTAACAATACGTAACAAAGCCAACAGAAAGGTGTTTCTCTAACAATACGTAACAAAGCCAACAGAAGGGTGTTTCTCTAACAATACATAACAAAGCCAACAGAAGGGTGTTTCTCTAACGATACGTAACAAAGCCAACAGAAGGGTGTTTCTCTAACAATACGTAACAAAGCCAACAGAAGGGTGTTTCTCTAACAATACGTAACAAAACCAACAGAAGGGTGTTTCTCTAACGATACGTAACAAAGCCAACAGAAGGGTGTTTCTATAACGATACGTAACAAAGCCAACAGAAGGGTGTTTCTCTAACAATACGTAACCAAGCCAACAGAAGGGTGTTTCTCTAACAATACGTAACAAAGCCAACAGAAAGGTGTTTCTCTAACAATACGTAACAAAGCCAACAGAAGGGTGTTTCTCTAACAATACGTAACAAAGCCAACAGAAGGGTGTTTCTCTAACGATACGTAACAAAGACAACAGAAGGGTGTTTCTCTAACGATACGTAACAAAGCCAACAGATGGGTGTTTCTCTAACAATACGTAACAAAGCCAACAGAAAGGTGTTTCTCTAACAATACGTAACAAAGCCAACAGAAGGGTGTTTCTCTAACAATACGTAACAAAGCCAACAGAAAGGTGTTTCTTTAACAATACGTAACAAAGCCAACAGAAGGGTGTTTCTCTAACAATACGTAACAAAGCCAACAGAAAGGTGTTTCTCTAACGATACGTAACAAAGCCAACAGAAGGGTGTTTCTCTAACAATACGTAACAAAGCCAACAGAAGGGTGTTTCTCTAACGATACGTAACAAAGCCAACAGAAAGGTGTTTCTCTAACAATACGTAACAAAGCCAACAGAAGGGTGTTTCTCTAACGATACGTAACAAAGCCTACAGAAGGGTGTTTCTCTAACGATACGTAACAAAGCCAACAGAAGGGTGTTTCTCTAACAATACGTAACAAAGCCAACAGAAAGGTGTTTCTCTAACAATACGTAACAAAGCCAACAGAAGGGTGTTTCTCTAACAATACGTAACAAAGCCAACAGAAGGGTGTTTCTCTAACGATACGTAACAAAGCCAACAGAAGGGTGTTTCTCTAACAATACGTAACAAAGCCAACAGAAAGGTGTTTCTCTAACAATACGTAACAAAGTCAACATCAGGGTGTTTCTCTAACGATACGTAACAAAGCCAACAGAAGGGTGTTTCTCACCAGAGGAGAGCAGGATGACAACAGAAGGGTGTTTCTCACCAGAGGAGAGCAGGATGACAACAGAAGGGTGTTTCTCACCAGAGGAGAGCAGGATGACAACAGAAGGGTGTTTCTCACCAGAGGAGAGCAGGATGACGGACTGCAGCATGGCCACCTCAGAGTCGTCCAGGTTGAAGGACGACAGTGACACGCCCAGGTCAAAGATGGCGTCGGAGACCACGCCCAGGCCGCCGTTCTTCAGCTGTCCGCGCGTGACGGCCATCTCGCCGTTGAGCGTCAGCGTCTCGCTCTCGGGGTCGTAGCGCACGGCGGCGCGCAGAGACATGATCTCCATGCAGCAGCCTTTCAACAGGATGATCTGGTCCTCACAAGGCAGCTAGGAGGAAGACGGCACGCACAGGAAACAGGAAACACAGGAGCCTCGTTAGCCTCATCAAAGATGCTTAAAGGGAATACCACTCATTTTCAACATTGAACTATATGTTTTTAATACACCTTAGAACTGTGTTTGATTGAGGTCATGTGATCAGTGACATACGCAAGGTGTACTTTTGGCTGAAGGGGCGGAGCCCAAAGTACACCGTGCGTATGTCAATGATCACATGACCTCAATCAATTATCCAGTTCTAGGCAACATAGAAGGGGGGGGGGGGCTTTTTTCTTATTTCCACACAACAGCTCTAAGGTGTATTAAAGACATTCAATGTTGAAAATGAGTGGTATTCCCCTTTAACCACTTGAACCCCAGCTAGGACTGTCACCATTACACATTTAAGTTGACGACGATTCATTGTCACTCAGATAATTGCGATTAATGTTTTAATTGTGTGTTTGGCGTTGGACAGTATTGGAACATAATGAAGCCTTTCAGGCATCGTGATCAAAAGTTGCACATGGCAGATATGACACATAACTGAAACATGCAAAACTTATTGACATATTTAATCATGTTTATACATGTACAAAAAAAAAAAAAAAAGCAGATCTACAAGCGTACAACGTGACGCGTTGTAAGCTTGTAGATCTGCTATTTCTGCTTTTTATCTAAATATTTGAAAATGTGTGAAAATCTTTCAACATGGAAACTATTATGACAGAACATAGATCTACAAACCCGCCGCCGCGTTGCTTACCTCACAGAACATAGATCTACAAACCCGCCGCCGCGTTGCTTACCTCACAGAACATAGATCTACAAACCCGCCACCGCGTTGCTGACCTCACAGTAGATCTACAAACCCGCCGCCGCGTTGCTTACCTCACAGAACATAGATCTACAAACCCGCCGCTGTGTTGCTTACCTCACAGAACATAGATCTACAAACCCGCCGCCGCGTTGCTTACCTCACAGAACATAGGCAGTTTTTTGGCAAAGTCCACCACGCGGGTGATGGCGGGGGTGATTATTTTAGTAAACTGACTGAAGGCTTCGATGTCCACTTTGCTTCCCTCTGGAGCGTTTAGGATGGGAGGCTGATCTTCCTGCTGAGAAGACAAGAGAGGAGGGGTCAGTGTGTCCACCTCATTAACATTAAAGGAGGAGGGGTCAGTGTGTCCACCTCATTAACATTAAAGGAGGAGGGGTCAGTGTGTCCACCTCATTAACATTAAAGGAGGAGGGGTCAGTGTGTCCACCTCATTAACATTAAAGGAGGAGGGGTCAGTGTGTCCACCTCATTAACACTAAAGGAGGAGGGGTCAGTGTGTCCACCTCATTAACACTAAAGGAGGAGGGGTCAATGTGTCCACCTCACAACATTAAGTGTTTTTTTAATTTATTTTTTATTTATTTTTTAGAGTAGCCAATTATTTTTTACCCCCTTTTCTCCCCAATGTAGTCGTTAAGCCAATTAATTCCTCCTCTCACACATGTCTGTGTTGTCACTGCTGTTCTATCCTACTGACTCACCTGCCAGTGAGGAGCCCCCACCAGGAGGACGTAGAGCCTTCATCCTACTCCTCCCGCCCCCCCCCCCCCCCCAGACCATAGGAGTACGTGTAATGACCGATATCACCCTCCTTCCCCGACCTCCACCGCGGTAGATTTTTTGACCATGACTAAATAAATGTTCTCACGTGAACATCAGATCGAAGTGACACGTTTCGAGCTTGTAGATCTGCTACTTTAGATGCTTTTGTGCCACGCCCCCTTTCCTCGGCAGGGTATGAGTATAAACGGGAGTGCACGCCCCTTTACCGAGGGCCGTCAATAGACCAATGATGTGTTTACCAACATTGAGACTGGACGCACAGGTGATCGTTTCATGCAATCAATTCTCAACCTGTTGTTTCAGGGTTTCTCTGGTTTCAGTTCATTCAGCCTCCTCCTGTGTGTTGGCTAGTGAGGCGTCCTAGAGACATGACCGCATACTGGTTCTTATCAGTGTGATGTGGTCTGTTAAGGGTCTATAGATCTATACATACTGGTTCTTATCAGTGTGATGTGGTCTGTTAAGGGTCTATAGATCTATACATACTGGTTCTTATCAGTGTGATATGGTCTGTTAAGGGTCTATAGATCTATACATACTGGTTCTTATCAGTGTGATGTGGTCTGTTAAGGGCTCTATATAGGACTGTGTGTTAGACACGTCTGTTAAGGGCTCTATATAGGACTGTGTGTTAGACACGTCTGTTAAGGGCTCTATATAGGACTGTGTTTTAGACACGTCTGTTAAGGGCTCTATATAGGACTGTGTGTTAGACACGTCTGTTAAGGGCTCTATATAGGACTGTGTGTTAGACATGTCTGTTAAGGGCTCTATATAGGACTGTGTGTTAGACACGTAGTTCTACGGGCCGTTAAATCCAACGGTTAAGCGCCGAGCCCGTAGTCCTACGGGCTGCGGTCTTTTCGCGCATGCGCGGTCCGGGTGCACTTTCGGATTTTTTTTGATCCACTTCCGTTTCCGGTTTGATGACAGGAAATAGAATTATTTGGGATCCGGTTTCGACGATCACGCCCGCTCCCATTCTACAGACGAAACTGAAACTCAATTCTCTTCCTGTAGTTTTTTCTCCTCGCATTTCACTGTTTAACGTAATCCGCTCTAACTCAAACATGGATGCCCCGTTTGACACGCGATCTTCACTGGGAGATACAGGGAGATCTCGCGGATGTAAACAGACCGTTCACGGCTCAATCTTAAGGATTTTAACAAGATCTATGGCGACATGAAAAAAACAAAAAAACAACAAAAACACCTTGGCACTGGTGAGTACATTATGAGATTAACCTCTGGCGGTGGATGTGTTAAGGTGTATATATAGGACTGTGTGTTAGACATGTGTGTTAAGGTGTATATACAGGACTGTGTGTCAGACACGTCTGTTAAGGTGTATATACAGGACTGTGTGTCAGACACGTCTGTTAAGGTGTATATACAGGACTGTGTGTCAGACACGTCTGTTAAGGTGTATATACAGGACTGTGTGTCAGACATGTCTGTTAAGGTGTATATACAGGACTGTGTGTCAGACACGTCTGTTAAGGTGTATATACAGGACTGTGTGTCAGACACGTCTGTTAAGGTGTATATACAGGACTGTGAGTTAGACACACAGTCAGAAACACAAAAAGGTCTTATATGGAGATAAGAGAATGTTGTCATTCTTACCTTGGACTCCTTCACCCCCACTGCACTCTGGTCAGAAGTATAGAATAAATTACATGTTATTTCATTAAGAAGCATTGCATCCTCGACCTGTTGGGTAATCAACAGCAGTGGTGAAGGTTCAATGAAGGAGACGCTGTTCAAGAGACAACTAGAAACACACACAGGGTTAAGAGACATAGAGGGAGAGAGAGAGAGAGAGAGAGAGGAGGAAGAGGAAGCGGTTTCTATGGCAACCTGACACTCAGTAGCATCATCAGCACCGAAATGATTGACTATATGGTCTCTGTCAGCGTGGAAAACGTGTATGTCCAAAACTGTTACTTTACTGTGTGTGTGTGTGTGTGTGTGTGTGTGTGTGTGTGTGTGTGTGTGTGTGTGTGTGTGTGTGTGTGTGTGTGTGTGTGTGTGTGTGTGTGTGTGTGTGTGTGTGTGTGTGTGTGTGTGTGTGTGTGTGTGTGTGTGTGTGTGTGTGTGTGTCCGTGTCCGTGTCCGTCCATATTTGATCATATTGACGAATATGAAATCTGTGTTGTTTCTGCTGTTGCCATAGAAACCTCAGATCAAATCAGAGCACAGATCAGACTTCAATCAGGACAGGAGGAAAAAGTTAAAGTTAGTCAAAGTGAGAAAAAAATGCTTCAAAACCCAGAGACAGAGGAAGAGGAGGGAAAGAGATCAGTTATTAGTAACCATGGAGATGAAGAGATTTGTTTGTTTTCATATTGTTTGTTTTCCAGCTTTGAAAATAGAACAACACAGAAACAGAAATAAGAAGTTCTGTTATAAATGAGTTCTTTGTTTTCCAGAGGATCAGATACACCATTAATCAACATATATATTTAAAATAAATCAATGTCAGCCTTGGTCCGAGGCTAGGGTATGAGGCTCGGGTATGAGGCTAGGGTATGAGGCTAGGGTATGAGGCTAGGGTATGAGGCTCGGGTATGAGGCTAGGGTATGAGGCTCGGGTATGAGGCTCGGGTATGAGGCTAGGGTATGAGGCTAGGGTATGAGGCTAGGGTATGAGGCTAGGGTATGAGGCTAGGGTATGAGGCTAGGGTATGAGGCTCGGGTATGAGGCTCGGGTATGAGGCTAGGGTATGAGGCTAGGGTATGAGGCTAGGGTATGAGGCTAGGGTATGAGGCTAGGGTATGAGGCTAGGGTATGAGGCTCGGGTATGAGGCTCGGGTATGAGGCTAGGGTATGAGGCTAGGGTATGAGGCTAGGGTATGAGTGGGGTTTAACACACTTTATACACAGCAGCCATATTGGAAAGAAATTAGGCCTCTTCCTTACTTCCATCACAGGTGTTACAATGATACTAATGAAGGCTCTGTTCCATTTAGTGTAGCGCAGTGGTTCATCAAACTCCTAATTTGAAGGACCCCCATAGAGGGTGTTGTTGGTGGTGGGAGGAGTTTTGTGATTTTTGTTTTTAAATATTAAAATATATATAAATATAAAATAAATATAATATTTGAATTAGTATTTTCAGGGGCATGTCATGTGGTCTACCTGTCGGGCCGCATTATACATATGTATATTTATGTTTTTATTATATTTATTTATATCATATATATATATATATATATATATATATATATATATATATTATATTATTTTTTATGTATGTGTATATACTTATGTTAACTTCATGAACTTAAATACAGATACACTGGACATAAAAAAGACAATAGAATTTTAAGACTAATATAGACTGAAGTAATTAAAGCGGGTCATGTTTGTATGTTTGGAATCATAACAGCTGAAATCTATAATATAATCACTATTCTGATATTAACCAGCGGGACGCGTTAAGTGAAGGTGGGGGCCGCATGTGGCCCCCGGGCCGCCAGTTGCCCATGTTATGCACGAGCGGACGGACGGACGGGCGGGCGGTCTCGTGGTCTCGGTGGTCTCGGTGGTCTCGTGGTCTCGTGGTCTCGTGGTATCGTGGTCTCGCGGTCTCGCGGTCTCGCGGTCTCGCGGTATCGTGGTCTCGTGGTCTCGCGGTCTCGCGGTCTCGGTGGTCTCGGTGGTCTCGGTGGTCTCGTGGTCTCGGTGGTCTCGGTGGTCTCGGTGGTCTCGGTGGTCTCGTGGTCTCGGTGGTCTCGGTGGTCTCGGTGGTCTCGTGGTCTCGCGGTCTCGGTGGTCTCGGTGGTCTCGGTGGTCTCGTGGTCTCGGTGGTCTCGGTGGTCTCGGTGGTCTCGTGGTCTCGCGGTCTCGGTGGTCTCGGTGGTCTCGGTGGTCTCGTGGTCTCGCGGTCTCGGTGGTCTCGGTGGTCTCGGTGGTCTCGCGGTCTCGGTGGTCTCGCGGTCTCGGTGGTCTCGGCGGTCTCGTGGTCTCGCGGTCTCGGTGGTCTCGGCGGTCTCGGCGGTCTCGGCGGTCTCGGTGGTCTCGTGGTCTCGTGGTGTCGGTGGTCTCGTGGTCTCGGTGGTCTCGGTGGTCTCGGTGGTCTCGTGGTCTCGGTGGTCTCGGTGGTCTCGTGGTCTCGGTGGTCTCGTGGTCTCGGTGGTCTCGTGGTCTCGTGGTCTCGTGGTCTTGGTGGTCTCGTGGTCTCGCGGTCTCGCGGTCTCGGTGGTCTCGCGGTCTCGGTGGTCTCGCTGGTCTCGGTGGTCTCGCGGTCTCGGTGGTCTCGGTGTCTCGTGGTCTCGTGGTCTCGTGGTCTCGCTGGTCTCGCTGGTCTCGTGGTCTCGGTGGTCTCGGTGGTCTCGGTGGTCTCGGTGGTCTCGCGGTCTCGGTGGTCTCGCGGTCTCGGTGGTCTCGGTGGTCTCGTGGTCTCGTGGTCTCGTGGTCTCGGTGGTCTCGCGGTCTCGGTGGTCTCGGTGGTCTCGTGGTCTCGGTGGTCTCGGTGGTCTCGGTGGTCTCGGTGGTCTCGTGGTCTCGCGGTCTCGGTGGTCTCGCGGTCTCGGTGGTCTCGCTGGTCTCGGTGGTCTCGTGGTCTCGGTGGTCTCGGTGTCTCGTGGTCTCGTGGTCTCGTGGTCTCGCTGGTCTCGCTGGTCTCGTGGTCTCGGTGGTCTCGGTGGTCTCGGTGGTCTCGGTGGTCTCGCGGTCTCGGTGGTCTCGGTGGTCTCGTGGTCTCGTGGTCTCGTGGTCTCGGTGGTCTCGCGGTCTCGGTGGTCTCGGTGGTCTCGTGGTCTCGGTGGTCTCGGTGGTCTCGGTGGTCTCGGTGGTCTCGTGGTCTCGCGGTCTCGGTGGTCTCGCGGTCTCGGTGGTCTCGGTGGTCTCGCGGTCTCGGTGGTCTCGGTGGTCTCGCGGTCTCGCGGTCTCGCGGTCTCGCTGGTCTCGCTGGTCTCGGTGGTCTCGCGGTCTCGCGGTCTCGGTGGTCTCGCGGTCTCGCGGTCTCGCGGTCTCGGTGGTCTCGTGGTCTCGCGGTCTCGCGGTCTCGGTGGTCTCGCGGTCTCGGTGGTCTCGGTGGTCTCGTGGTCTCGTGGTCTCGGTGGTCTCGGTGGTCTCGGTGGTCTCGCGGTCTCGCGGTCTCGGTGGTCTCGCGGTCTCGGTGGTCTCAGTGGTCTCGCGGTCTCGCGGTCTCGCGGTCTCGCTGGTCTCGCTGGTCTCGGTGGTCTCGCGGTCTCGCGGTCTCGGTGGTCTCGGTGGTCTCGGTGGTCTCGTGGTCTCGTGGTCTCGGTGGTCTCGCGGTCTGGCGGTCTCGGTGGTCTCGCGGTCTCGCTGGTCTCGGTGGTCTCGGTGGTCTCGTGGTCTCGTGGTCTCGGTGGTCTCGGTGGTCTCGTGGTCTCGCGGTCTCGCGGTCTCGGTGGTCTCGGTGGTCTCGTGGTCTCGCGGTCTCGCGGTCTCGTGGTCTCGCGGTCTCGGTGGTCTCGGTGGTCTCGCGGTCTCGCGGTCTCGGTGGTCTTGGTGGTCTCGTGGTCTCGGTGGTCTCGTGGTCTCACCAGGAATTTGCGTTTGCTCTTCCAGTGGTTCCCTTGCTGCTGAGCGTTGGTGCTCATGTGGGCGTCGGTCACCATGCGGATCAGCTCCCACTCCTCCCGGCTGGGCTCCTGCCGCTCCCACACCGTCTTCTGTAGCTCCTCCTTCCTCCTCCGCTCCCGGTTCTCCTCGATCAGCTTCCGCTTGGCCAGCCGCTTGCTGTCGTCCAGGACCACTGTGTGAGGGGGGGGGGGGGGGGGGGGGGACATCGATTTAAAATAGGTGTTCACTTTCAAAAATAGATATTCAAAGATTTTCACATATTTTCAAGATTTTTCAAAAATAGCGTACGAGAGCTTGTAGATCTGCTATTTTTGCATAGCCCAAAGTATAAAATAATGGTGATAGCTCAAATCTAAAATGACCCACATGCGTTCCTGCATTGAATGGGTTAAAACGACGATCCTTTGCTCGTAAAAAAATGTAATAACTTACAATCGGTTGCCATGCCGACGGCGATGCATTTCTTGAAGCGACACTCCTGGCACTGGTTCCTGGTGACCTTGTCGATGATGCACTTGGCCTCGTACTTACAGGAGTAGGTCGGGTTCAGGTTCTTCTGGATGGTTCTCCTGAAGAAGCCCTGGTTTTGAAGAGAAACAGTCATTTTTACTTAACTGGAGTATTTCCATTTGTTTATACTTGTACTTCGACTCCACTACAATTATTTGAAAACTTATGTCATTGGTTACTTTGTAGATCATTATTGCAAAACATACATTAACCACTTCAGCCCTATTTAAACGTTGTCTATTTGAACATAGCAGATCTACAAGCTCACAAAGCGTCGCGATGCGACATGTTGTGAGCTTGTAGATCTGCTATTTTCAAAGGATTGTGAGTACTTCTCCCACCACTGCATTTTGACCTGTTGTTTACATAACAGAACCATCATTTCATCTGAAGCTACTCTCCACAGCGCTACAGTACAATAAAAAGAAGAAGAGCTAACAGAATGCTTTATTAAAAAGGAAAGACTTAAGTTCTCTCTTGAAGTAGAGCGCTCAGGTGGTCAGGAGTGAGTTCCAGTGTTTATTTCAAACATGTATATAAAAAGAAACAATTTGCAAATTCATCAGAATCAGAAATAAAAAAACAACAAATAAAAATAAAAAAAAACAAACAGATTGGACAAGGTTAACAGAGAGATGTTTTATTGTGACTGTAAGACATGTAGAACCAGTGCAGTGAATGAAGGTTTGGTGAGATGTGTGCATGTATAGAACCAGTGCAGTGAATGGAGGTTTGATGAGATGTGTGCATGTATAGAACCAGTGCAGTGAATGGAGGTTTGGTGAGATGTGTGTATGTGTAGAACCAGTGCAGTGAATGGAGGTTTGATGAGATGTGTGCATGTATAGAACCAGTGCAGTGAATGGAGGTTTGGTGAGATGTGTGTGTAGAACCAGTGCAGTGAATGAAGGTTTGGTGAGATGTGTGCATGTATAGAACCAGTGCAGTGAATGGAGGTTTGGTGAGATGTGTGCATGTATAGAACCAGTGCAGTGAATGGAGGTTTGGTGAGATGTGTGCATGTATAGAACCAGTGCAGTGAATGGAGGTTTGGTGAGATGTGTGCATGTATAGAACCAGTGCAGTGAATGGAGGATTGGTGAGATGTGTGTATGTGTAGAACCAGTGCAGTGAATGAAGGTTTGGTGAGATGTGTGCATGTATAGAACCAGTGCAGTGAATGAAGGTTTGGTGAGATGTGTGCATGTATAGAACCAGTGCAGTGAATGGAGGTTTGGTGAGATGTGTGTATGTGTAGAACCAGTGCAGTGAATGGAGGATTGGTGAGATGTGTGCATGTGTAGAACCAGTGCAGTGAATGGAGGATTGGTGAGATGTGTGCATGTGTAGAACCAGTGCAGTGAATGGAGGTTTGGTGAGATGTGTGCATGTGTAGAACCAGTGCAGTGAATGGAGGATTGGTGAGATGTGTGCATGTGTAGAACCAGTGCAGTGAATGGAGGATTGGTGAGATGTGTGTATGTGTAGAACCAGTGCAGTGAATGGAGGATTGGTGAGATGTGTGCATGTGTAGAACCAGTGCAGTGAATGGAGGTTTGGTGAGATGTGTGTATGTGTAGAACCAGTGCAGTGAATGGAGGATTGGTGAGATGTGTGTGTAGAACCAGTGCAGTGAATGGAGGATTGGTGAGATGTGTGCATGTATAGAACCAGTGCAGTGAATGGAGGTTTGGTGAGATGTGTGCATGTGTAGAACCAGTGCAGTGAATGGAGGTTTGGTGAGATGTGTGTGTAGAACCAGTGCAGTGAATGGAGGATTGGTGAGATGTGTGCATGTATAGAACCAGTGCAGTGAATGGAGGTTTGGTGAGATGTGTGTATGTGTAGAACCAGTGCAGTGAATGGAGGTTTGGTGAGATGTGTGCATGTATAGAACCAGTGCAGTGAATGGAGGTTTGGTGAGATGTGTGCATGTGTAGAACCAGTGCAGTGAATGAAGGTTTGGTGAGATGTGTGCATGTGTAGAACCAGTGCAGTGAATGGAGGATTGGTGAGATGTGTGCATGTGTAGAACCAGTGCAGTGAATGGAGGATTGGTGAGATGTGTGCATGTGTAGAACCAGTGCAGTGAATGGAGGATTGGTGAGATGTGTGCATGTGTAGAACCAGTGCAGTGAATGGAGGTTTGGTGAGATGTGTGCATGTGTAGAACCAGTGCAGTGAATGGAGGATTGGTGAGATGTGTGCATGTGTAGAACCAGTGCAGTGAATGGAGGATTGGTGAGATGTGTGTATGTGTAGAACCAGTGCAGTGAATGGAGGTTTGGTGAGATGTGTGTATGTGTAGAACCAGTGCAGTGAATGGAGGTTTGGTGAGATGTGTGCATGTATAGAACCAGTGCAGTGAATGGAGGTTTGGTGAGATGTGTGTATGTATAGAACCAGTGCAGTGAATGGAGGTTTGGTGAGATGTGCTCGTATTTACTCTCATCAGGATCCTAGCAGTTTTGTATCTTTTGGAGGATGAATTATAATATCTATTTTTATGGCTGTAGAGTCACATGGCTTAGGGTTTGTACTTGGTTGCGTGTCGTGTCAACCTTTGGGGAAAGACAAAGGTTGGTAACCTTTTGTCCCTGTACACTAAATACCTTGGACAGTCAGCTCTCATTCAAGGCACACATCACAGCGGTCACTCGATCCTTTAACTTTACAGCCTTTGCGCTCTATAACATTCGAATGATCAGACCCTTCCTCACCCAGGAGTCAGCCCGGCTCCTTATCCAGACCTCAGACATATCAAAACATGACTACTGTAACTCTCTCCTTACTGGCCTCCCGGCATGTTCACCTAAACCTCTCCAATGATCCAGAATGCTGAATGGTCTTCAACCAGCCAAAACTTTCACGTCTCCCCCTTTTTCCGCTCCCTCCATTGGCTCCCAGTTACTCCCCCCTCTCTGTATTCTATGATCCTATAGCTTACAGAGACACTACACTGTCTCTGTATTCTATGATCCTATAGCTTACAGAGACACTACACTGTCTCTGTATTCTATGATCCTATAGTTTACTGAGACACTACACTGTCTCTGTATTCTATGATCCTATAGTTTACTGAGACACTACACTGTCTCTGTATTCTATGATCCTATAGTTTACTGAGACACCACTGTCTCTCTGTATTCTATGATCCTATAGTTTACTGAGACACTACACTGTCTCTGTATTCTATGATCCTATAGTTTACTGAGACACTACACTGTCTCTGTATTCTATGATCCTATAGTTTACTGAGACACTACACTGTCTCTCTGTATTCTATGATCCTATAGTTTATTGAGACACTACACTGTCTCTGTATTCTATGATCCTATAGTTTACTGAGACACTACACTGTCTCTGTATTCTATGATCCTATAGTTTACTGAGACACTACACTGTCTCTGTATTCTATGATCCTATAGTTTACTGAAACACTACACTGTCTCTGTATTCTATGATCCTATAGTTTACTGAGACACTACACTGTCTCTGTATTCTATGATCCTATAGTTTACTGAAACACTACACTGTCTCTGTATTCTATGATCCTATAGTTTACTGAGACACTACACTGTCTCTGTATTCTATGATCCTATAGTTTATTGAGACACTACACTGTCTCTGTATTCTATGATCCTATAGTTTACTGAGACACTACACTGTCTCTCTGTATTCTATGATCCTATAGTTTACTGAGACACTACACTGTCTCTCTGTATTCTATGATCCTATAGTTTATTGAGACACTACACTGTCTCTCTGTATTCTATGATCCTATAGTTTATTGAGACACTACACTGTCTCTGTATTCTATGATCCTATAGTTTACTGAGACACTACACTGTCTCTGTATTCTATGATCCTATAGTTTACTGAGACACTACACTGTCTCTGTATTCTATGATCCTATAGTTTACTGAAACACTACACTGTCTCTGTATTCTATGATCCTATAGTTTACTGAGACACTACACTGTCTCTGTATTCTATGATCCTATAGTTTACTGAAACACTACACTGTCTCTGTATTCTATGATCCTATAGTTTATTGAGACACTACACTGTCTCTGTATTCTATGATCCTATAGTTTATTGAGACACTACACTGTCTCTGTATTCTATGATCCTATAGTTTACTGAGACACTACACTGTCTCTGTATTCTATGATCCTATAGTTTACTGAGACACTACACTGTCTCTCTGTATTCTATGATCCTATAGTTTACTGAGACACTACACTGTCTCTCTGTATTCTATGATCCTATAGTTTACTGAGACACTACACTGTCTCTGTATTCTATGATCCTATAGTTTACTGAGACACTACACTGTCTATGTATTCTATGATCCTATAGTTTACTGAGACACTACACTGTCTCTGTATTCTATGATCCTATAGTTTACTGAGACACTACACTGTCTCTGTATTCTATGATCCTATAGTTTACTGAGACACTACACTGTCTCTGTATTCTATGATCCTATAGTTTACTGAGACACTACACTGTCTCTGTATTCTATGATCCTATAGTTTATTGAGACACTACACTGTCTCTGTATTCTATGATCCTATAGTTTACTGAGACGCTACACTGTCTCTGTATTCTATGATCCTATAGTTTACTGAGACACTACACTGTCTCTGTATTCTATGATCCTATAGTTTACTGAGACACTACACTGTCTCTGTATTCTATGATCCTATAGTTTACTGAGACACTACACTGTCTCTGTATTCTATGATCCTATAGTTTACTGAGACACTACACTGTCTCTGTATTCTATGATCCTATAGTTTACTGAGACACTACACTGTCTCTGTATTCTATGATCCTATAGCTTACAGAGACACTACACTGTCTCTGTATTCTATGATCCTATAGCTTACAGAGACACTACACTGTCTCTGTATTCTATGATCCTATAGTTTACTGAGACACTACACTGTCTCTGTATTCTATGATCCTATAGTTTACTGAGACACTACACTGTCTCTGTATTCTATGATCCTATAGTTTACTGAGACACTACACTGTCTCTGTATTCTATGATCCTATAGTTTACTGAGACACTACACTGTCTCTGTATTCTATGATCCTATAGTTTACTGAGACACTACACTGTCTCTGTATTCTATGATCCTATAGTTTACTGAGACACTACACTGTCTCTGTATTCTATGATCCTATAGTTTACTGAGACACTACACTGTCTCTCTGTATTCTATGATCCTATAGTTTACTGAGACACTACACTGTCTCTGTATTCTATGATCCTATAGTTTATTGAGACACTACACTGTCTCTGTATTCTATGATCCTATAGTTTACTGAGACACTACACTGTCTCTCTGTATTCTATGATCCTATAGTTTACTGAGACACTACACTGTCTCTCTGTATTCTATGATCCTATAGTTTATTGAGACACTACACTGTCTCTGTATTCTATGATCCTATAGTTTACTGAGACACTACACTGTCTCTGTATTCTATGATCCTATAGTTTACTGAGACACTACACTGTCTCTGTATTCTATGATCCTATAGTTTACTGAAACACTACACTGTCTCTGTATTCTATGATCCTATAGTTTACTGAGACACTACACTGTCTCTGTATTCTATGATCCTATAGTTTACTGAAACACTACACTGTCTCTGTATTCTATGATCCTATAGTTTACTGAGACACTACACTGTCTCTGTATTCTATGATCCTATAGTTTATTGAGACACTACACTGTCTCTGTATTCTATGATCCTATAGTTTACTGAGACACTACACTGTCTCTCTGTATTCTATGATCCTATAGTTTACTGAGACACTACACTGTCTCTCTGTATTCTATGATCCTATAGTTTATTGAGACACTACACTGTCTCTCTGTATTCTATGATCCTATAGTTTACTGAAACACTACACTGTCTCTGTATTCTATGATCCTATAGTTTACTGAGACACTACACTGTCTCTGTATTCTATGATCCTATAGTTTACTGAAACACTACACTGTCTCTGTATTCTATGATCCTATAGTTTACTGAGACACTACACTGTCTCTGTATTCTATGATCCTATAGTTTATTGAGACACTACACTGTCTCTGTATTCTATGATCCTATAGTTTACTGAGACACTACACTGTCTCTCTGTATTCTATGATCCTATAGTTTACTGAGACACTACACTGTCTCTCTGTATTCTATGATCCTATAGTTTATTGAGACACTACACTGTCTCTCTGTATTCTATGATCCTATAGTTTATTGAGACACTACACTGTCTCTGTATTCTATGATCCTATAGTTTACTGAGACACTACACTGTCTCTGTATTCTATGATCCTATAGTTTACTGAGACACTACACTGTCTCTGTATTCTATGATCCTATAGTTTACTGAAACACTACACTGTCTCTGTATTCTATGATCCTATAGTTTACTGAGACACTACACTGTCTCTGTATTCTATGATCCTATAGTTTACTGAAACACTACACTGTCTCTGTATTCTATGATCCTATAGTTTACTGAGACACTACACTGTCTCTGTATTCTATGATCCTATAGTTTATTGAGACACTACACTGTCTCTGTATTCTATGATCCTATAGTTTACTGAGACACTACACTGTCTCTCTGTATTCTATGATCCTATAGTTTACTGAGACACTACACTGTCTCTCTGTATTCTATGATCCTATAGTTTATTGAGACACTACACTGTCTCTCTGTATTCTATGATCCTATAGTTTATTGAGACACTACACTGTCTCTGTATTCTATGATCCTATAGTTTACTGAGACACTACACTGTCTCTGTATTCTATGATCCTATAGTTTACTGAGACACTACACTGTCTCTGTATTCTATGATCCTATAGTTTACTGAAACACTACACTGTCTCTGTATTCTATGATCCTATAGTTTACTGAGACACTACACTGTCTCTGTATTCTATGATCCTATAGTTTACTGAAACACTACACTGTCTCTGTATTCTATGATCCTATAGTTTATTGAGACACTACACTGTCTCTGTATTCTATGATCCTATAGTTTATTGAGACACTACACTGTCTCTGTATTCTATGATCCTATAGTTTACTGAGACACTACACTGTCTCTGTATTCTATGATCCTATAGTTTACTGAGACACTACACTGTCTCTCTGTATTCTATGATCCTATAGTTTACTGAGACACTACACTGTCTCTCTGTATTCTATGATCCTATAGTTTACTGAGACACTACACTGTCTCTGTATTCTATGATCCTATAGTTTACTGAGACACTACACTGTCTATGTATTCTATGATCCTATAGTTTACTGAGACACTACACTGTCTCTGTATTCTATGATCCTATAGTTTACTGAGACACTACAGTGTCTCTGTATTCTATGATCCTATAGTTTACTGAGACACTACACTGTCTCTGTATTCTATGATCCTATAGTTTACTGAGACACTACACTGTCTCTGTATTCTATGATCCTATAGTTTATTGAGACGCTACACTGTCTCTG
>NC_137613.1:418099-423099 GCF_963280865.1 Gymnoscopelus braueri | reverse complement strand
TTACTGAGGTTACATTTAGGAATAAGGTTAGGTTTAGGCATAGTTTACTGAGGTTACATTTAGGAATAAGGTTAGGTTTAGGCATAGTTTACTGAGGTTACATTTAGGAATAAGGTTAGGTTTAGACATAGTTTACTGAGGTTACGTTTAGGAATAAGGTTAGGTTTAGACATAGTTTACTGAGGTTAAGTTTAGGAATAAGGTTAGGTTTAGACATAGTTTACTGAGGTTACATTTAGGAATAAGGTTAGGTTTAGGCATAGTTTACTGAGGTTACATTTAGGAATAAGGTTAGGTTTAGACATAGTTTACTGAGGTTACATTTAGGAATAAGGTTAGGTTTAGGCATAGTTTACTGAGGTTACATTTAGGAATAAGGTTAGGTTTAGGCATAGTTTACTGAGGTTACATTTAGGAATAAGGTTAGGTTTAGGCATAGTTTACTGAGGTTACATTTAGGAATAAGGTTAGGTTTAGACATAGTTTACTGAGGTTACATTTAGGAATAAGGTTAGGTTTAGGCATAGTTTACTGAGGTTACATTTAGGAATAAGGTTAGGTTTAGACATAGTTTACTGAGGTTACATTTAGGAATAAGGTTAGGTTTAGGCATAGTTTACTGAGGTTAAGTTTAGGAATAAGGTTAGGTTTAGACATAGTTTTACTGAGGTTAAGGTTAGGAATAAGATTAGGTTTAGACATACAGTAGTTTACTGAGGTTACGCTTAGGATTAAGGTTATGTTTAGACATAGTTATACTGAGGTTAAGGTTAAATAAGGTTATGTTTAGACATAGTTATACTGAGGTTAAGGTTAAATAAGGTTATGTTTAGACATAGTTATACTGAGGTTAAGGTTAAATAAGGTTAGGTTTAGACATAGTTTACTGAGGTTAAGGTTAGGAATAAGGTTAGGTTTAGACATAGTTTTACTGAGGTTAAGGTTAGGAATTAGGTTAGGTTTAGACATAGTTTACTGAGGTTAAGGTTAGGAATAAGTTTAGGTTTAGACATAGTTTTACTGAGGTTACGTTTAGGAATACCAGGTGAATACCGTCGGCTTTGCCCCGGGGCGACTGTGTTTTGGGGCGAGTCTTTTGTTATATTCAAACGGAGCAGGAGATGGAGAGAGGGAAACAGATCTCTGATCTAAGTGGTGCTTGTGCTGAAACTTGACGCATGCAATAAAAATATAATGATAATTTGACTCTGATTATAAACCACTTTATTCTGGGGGGAACATAAACCAAAAATTGCCAATCTAGCTCACAGTCACAACGCGTTGCGTTCAGACACGTTGTGAACTCTTTTTAGTTATATATCTTAATAATAAGTCAACTCTCCGAGGGCGAGTGAACGATTGTGTTCCAGATGTCCTTCTGATAGCTCTGAAAGTGATCCAAACGATCGTGTATGATGTAACTCTATGAGGCAGATCATTCTGCTTTCCCCCCACGCTAAAAACGGATGTGACGTTTGTGGGCGTTCCTGTCTATCTCTGTGTGTATGCATAGCAGATCTACAAGCTCATTGCGCGACACCGAGTGCCACACTATGAGTTTGTAGAAAAATAATAATCTAACCTCAATGCCCTCATACCTGACAGGGTTAAGCAATTAAAAATGGGATTGGTTTGTAACCCCTTTAGACCATCATCTGTGTCATTTTAGATTTCTTTGGCTATTCAAAAATTGCAGATCTACAAGCTCATAGCGCGGCACCGAGTGTGAGCAAGCTATGAGCTTGTAGATCTGCAATTTCTTTTGAAAAATCTTGAAAATTTGTGCAAATCCTTGAATAAATATTATTTTAAAGCGAACGTTTTAACTCTTTTAAATCTTTGCTTCTGGGGGATTCTATTCTATTGTCTTCTAAATCCTAACAGTTTTTTGAAAAAAAGTCAAGGACCACCGAAAATTGGCCGTGGACCCCCATCTCAAAATATGTTGTTCCAGGGACCCCCAGAAGCAAATACTGGTTTACTTTCAAAACATATATATATATATTCAAAGATTTGCACACACACACACACACACACACACACACACACACACACACACACACACACACACACACACACACACACACACACACACACACACACGTGTTCACACAGAGAGAGACGTGTTCACAAAGAGAGACAAACATCCAGGAGTATCATGATATTTAAACGGTTAATATCCTCCTCACCTCTTAGTGTTGTTATAGTGATATATGTGTTTAGTTGATGGTCACAGCAGCATTGGAACCTGCAGAACAAAACAAAGGCTCAGAATCACAATAATCAGAATCAATCTTTATCGTCACATTATCACATTACCAGTAAGGTGGGTGAAATTAAAAAAATAAATAATAATAAATAAAACATTAAATGCAAATAGGCCTCATTGTTCAGCTTCTGAAATACATGTGAAGCCAATGGTTCCACAGTCTAGAGGAGAACCTGACAGAAGTGTGTGTAGAGTCCGTTATGACAGATATGATGAATTTACTGACTCAGATGACCTACAACCTGTATATAAGGTTATGTAACACAGAGCAGGTGGTACCCCAACACTAACAAACACATACACCTGTTCATAAGGTTATGTAAGGGTCCTTCTGGCCGATCTACACGGTCACAGCTTTTTTCTGTTCTGGCCCCACAGTGGTGGAATGAACTCCCCACTGATGTCAGGACAGCAGAGACACTGATGTCAGGACAGCAGAGACACTGATGTCAGGACAGCAGAGACACTGATGTCAGGACAGCAGAGACACTGATGTCAGGACAGCAGAGACACTGATGTCAGGACAGCAGAGACACTGATGTCAGGGACAGCAGAGTCACTGATGTCAGGACAGCAGAGTCACTGATGTCAGGACAGCAGAGACACTGATGTCAGGTCAGCAGAGACACTGATGTCAGGACAGCAGAGTCACTGATGTCAGGACAGCAGAGTCACTGATGTCAGGACAGCAGAGTCACTGATGTCAGGACAGCAGAGACACTGATGTCAGGTCAGCAGAGTCACTGATGTCAGGACAGCAGAGTCACTGATGTCAGGACAGCAGAGTCACTGATGTCAGGACAGCAGAGACACTGATGTCAGGTCAGCAGAGACACTGATGTCAGGTCAGCAGAGACACTGATGTCAGGACAGCAGAGACACTGATGTCAGGACAGCAGAGACACTGATGTCAGGACAGCAGAGACACTGATGTCAGGACAGCAGAGACACTGATGTCAGGACAGCAGAGTCTCATCTGTTTAAGACAGTAGGTTAGAAGAGTTTAGAAGAGAATGCACTTCAGACTTCTGGTGATTAGTAGTTTTGTTCCCTACCTATGTTGATGCACTTATTGTAAGTCTCTTTGGATAAAAGCGTCTGCTAAATGACTGTAATGTAATGTAATGTAATGTAATGTAATGTAGCACAGAGCAGGTGTACCCCAACACTAACAAACACATAAACCTGTACATAAGGTTATGTAACACAGAGCTGGAACCTCAACACTAATTTATTATAACAGCCTCATATGGCTTATAATTATATGAATTATATTTTGCTTTTGGTACTTTAAGTACATTTTGATGCCAATACTTTTGTACTTTTACTCAAGTAAATTTTGAATTCTGTACTTGTAACGCCACACAAGGTGCCCTTTTTTCACCTCAAAATGTCTGTGCACGCCTGTACTTGAGTACATGTACTTAATTACTTTCCACCACTGAATAAGTGCTGAGCTGCCACAACAGAAAAAGCACCAAATGAATGAATGTCTGCCACATGGGGGCGCCACCTGCATCAATGTTAAGTTCATTCTGCCTGGCTTCTCTGCATTTACCCAAGTACTGTACCTAATTACAATTTGAGTACTTTATTTGAGTATGTCCATTTTCAATGCTTTATACTTCAACTCTACATCTTTACTCCACTACAATTATTTGAAAAGTGTTGTTAGTTTGTAGATTTACATTATTATTACAAAACATACATTAACCAGTTACTGTAAGCCCTATTTTATACCTACTGTTGTCTGTTCAAAAATAGCCGATCTACAAGCTCACAACGCATCGTATCTGTGAGATTGTAGAACGGCTATTTTTGTAAGATTTTGACACATTTGGAAACATTTAAAAAAGAAGAAAAAAGGAAATGGGACATTCTGCAAAATGAGTCTTTTTTTTTAACCCATGGTGTGTGTGTGTGTGTGTGTGTGTGTGTGTGTGTGTGTGTGTGTGTGTGTGTGTGTGTGTGTGTGTGTGTGTGTGTGTGTGTGTGTGTGTGTGTGTGTGTGTGTGTGTGTGTGTGTGTGTGTGTGTGTGTGTGTGTGTGTGTGTGTGTGTGTGTGTGTGATAGAGAGAGTGAGTAGGTGTAAATTTGCAAAGGGAGTGGACATATTATCTCTGCACACTACATGCCGTCTATCACCTGAGATAACTCTGTCTCTGTGTACAACTTGACCCCTAGCACTGACTTTTGATTGATTGAATATTTGATTAGGCAAAACATGTAAAACAGCAGAGTTACATTTAAAATACTTTGTCTAAAACGTCCGTTCAAAAAAGTCCTTGCGGTCTTGTTTCCAACGAGGTCCTGGTATTCAATTCATAGACATATATAGTGGCACCAACAGTTCAAATATCAATACAAAAATCACACCCAGTTTGAAGTGAGTGGGTGGTGCCTTTGTGTTGCACTCCTGTTTGTGTTTAATTGGTGTAACTGGTTGCATCTTTGTGTTGCAATCAGCCGCAGCTGTTGAGGCCGTGCTCAAACGGACGGACGGACAGACCCACACACACAGCCAAGTGTAGGAGTGGCTGGCACCACTCAAAAATACAGAAAAAGATAACACTATGTACAAACAAAAAATAAAAAAAGCAGGGGGAAAAATTATAATGCTATATGTACAAAAAATGTGGGCGGGGGGTCGTCTGTCTAACGGGAAAATGGTACTACCTCCTTTTCTGGCCTCCTGATTTTCAGGGCTGTTTTAAATGAACCCAGTGAACTG
>NC_137613.1:400599-413099 GCF_963280865.1 Gymnoscopelus braueri | reverse complement strand
CACACACACACACTGTACGAGCAAAAAGAGGGACGGGTCAGGATTCCATTCATAAATGTAAATTCATTAATTCACTATTTCAGGAATAAATGGCTTTGCACAACATTGTTAACTATAAAGATAATGATGAGGCCATCATCAACATTGGTGAATTGTCTATTCTTATATTCTGTATTATTCTATACCTGCATATTATTCTATGCATGTATATTTTCATCCACGGCTCTGTTCTGGTCCAGCTGTATGAGACGTCATAAGTGATCGCGGAATTTGCCGTCGCTTTCAAATGACGCTAGAGTGCGTTCTGATCCTGTGAGGACAACGGGTCGACCACTCCGTCCTCCCGTTTAGTCCTCTCCTCCTCTAAGGGGCGGGGCTTAGGAGCGAGTGGAGGACGCGAGGAGAGTGAGCGAGTGTGAAAGTTTGTGGTATCGGAATTCAGCTAAAGTGTGGTCCAGGGTCCCTCATGGGTCCTTGAGGGGTTTCCAAATGGACCCTTACAGGTCTGTAACTCTGAGAGTGTACAAATAGAACCAAATGGACCCTTACAGGTCTGTAACTCTGAGAGTACAAATAGAACCAAATGGACCCCTACAGGTCTGTAACTCTGAGAGTGTACACATGGAACCAAATGGACCCGTAATTATCCTGTATGCACCGGATTGGGAACTAAAGTTGTGAGCTTGTAGATCGGCTATTTTTTTACCTGAACGTTGGTGCCAGAACAGAGACACTAGGGTTCATGTGGTTAGGGTATATAACTATAACTAGACTATAGTTATAACTAGGCTATAGTTCTAACTAGACTATAGTTATAACTAGACTATAGTTATAACTAGACTATAGTTCTAACTAGACTATAGTTATAACTAGACTATAGATATAACTACTAGACTATAGTTCTAACTAGACTATAGTTCTAACTAGACTATAGATATAACTACTAGACTATAGTTCTAACTAGACTATAGATATAACTACTAGACTATAGTTCTAACTAGACTATAGATATAACTACTAGACTATAGTTCTAACTAGACTATAGTTCTAACTAGACTATAGATATAACTACTAGACTATAGTTCTAACTAGACTATAGATATAACTACTAGACTATAGTTCTAACTAGACTATAGTTCTAACTAGACTATAGATATAACTAGACTATAGATATAACTAGACTATAGTTCTAACTAGACTATAGATATAACTAGACTATAGTTATAACTAGACTATAGTTATAACTAGACTATAGATATAACTAGACTATAGATATAACTAGACTATAGTTCTAACTAGACTATAGATATAACTAGACTATAGTTATACAGTAACTAGACTATAGTTCTAACTAGACTATAGATATAACTAGACTATAGTTATAACTAGACTATAGTTATACAGTAACTAGACTATAGTTATAACTAGACTATAGTTATAACTAGACTATAGATATAACTAGACTATAGTTCTAACTAGACTATAGATATAACTAGACTATAGTTATACAGTAACTAGACTATAGTTCTAACTAGACTATAGTTCTAACTAGACTATAGATATAACTAGACTATAGTTATAACTAGACTATAGTTATACAGTAACTAGACTATAGTTATAACTAGACTATCCTCCTATAATTCTAGTAACCTCTGAGACCAACCTCTGAGCCCAAACCTCTGAGCCCAAACCTCTGAGCCCTCTGAGCCCAAAATGTTTCTGCCCGGTTCTCCTCAGTGCCTGGAGCTATTGATCTCAAATTGCGCACAGCCATTGACCATTACCATGTGCATGGAACTGTGAAGCCCGTTTTTCGATTACATCAAATCTCAGCTTATTATTACCGTTTGTGTCAAACAATGGGAGATCACGCTGCGCAGGGTTGCCAGGTTTCGCGAGACAAACAAGCAGCAAGGTCTATGAAAACAAGGCCAAACGAAGCGAGCCCTACAAGCAACAAGGTCTATGAAAAGAAGGCCAAACGAAGCACCGTCACACATATACATTGCCTCTTGGAAAACAGCCGCTCTACAAGCTCACAACGCGTCCCCACACCCACCTGCACTTTCACAACCAACGCCAAAAACACACTTCCACCAATATTGCCCCTAAACCGCTTACAATAGGCGAACATGGCAACACCAAAGTCTGTCACACCATAGACTCCGCCCACTCTGGGCCGGGCGGGAGGCGGGAGGGGGCGGGAGGGGGCGGGCGACTAACATGCCTATGCCAGGGAGTCACATTTCATTCTACATCGTGGCTCCGTGGTGGTGTGTGTGAGATGATCGCACCACAACTTGGGTCCGCGCCCGTGTATGCGTGGACACGCACGTGCGCATGCACGTTGGGGAGGCACGTGTGACATGTCACAATGTACATTATTTGTGTTTGCGCGACGCCCGTGTGTGTGTTCGCGACGGGCCACGGGCCGCAGTACCGTGTGTGTGTGTGTGTGTGTGTGTGTGTGTGTGTGTTTGTGTGTGTGTGTGAGCGCTCGCAACGGGTCGCGCGCGCGTGTGTGTGTGTTGAACGTGCTTCGCCCAATTTACAATCTCAGCTGTTTATTCGCATTTTTATGTCAAACACAGTCTCAATCAGACAATCTCGCCATGCTTATGATGGCTGGAGAGAGAGAGAGGGGGGAGAGAGAGAGAGAAAGAGAGGGGGAGAGAGAGAGCTGTGTGTGAGAGTGAGTGAGTGAGTGAGTGAGAGAGTGAGAAAGAGAGTGTGTGCATGAAATGCAATGCAATGCAATCTTTTCGTGCAAAGGTGGTAGCACGTCGCGTTTACGTAAATCTCTCCACCAGAGACACAAAAGTTAATCTCATCTAGCCATTACACCATGTCGACTCTCCGAAAATCTGTACAAGCTAACGATACGACCGTTCCACAATCTCGCCCCTAAACACGGTCGCCCAGGCTCGCACCGAACGGTCTGGGGTGAGCAATCTGCGCCTAATTGTCTCGCCCCTAAACACGGTCGCCCCGTATCGCAACGAATGGTGGAGAGCGTTTCTTTGTTAAGGACGCCCATACATTCTCCACTG
This sequence comes from Gymnoscopelus braueri, assembly GCF_963280865.1. NCBI lineage: Eukaryota > Metazoa > Chordata > Actinopteri > Myctophiformes > Myctophidae > Gymnoscopelus > Gymnoscopelus braueri. The sequence continues at coordinate 410,049 of NC_137613.1, read as the reverse complement.
TTGAATGTGCACCCTTTACGTGCATATCTGCATGCACATAATTATATTGTTGTTGTTAAGTTGAAATAATAGTTGTACAAGTTGTAATAACAGTGTTGTATAATTATTTTTGCTGTAGTAATCAATTCATTCTAATATAAGTACAATGCATGACAGAATATATATATGTGTGTGTGGTGTGTGTGTGTGTGTGTGTGTGTGTGTGTGTGTGTGTGTATATGCATATATGTATATGTATATATGTATGTATGCACAGTAGGACGTGCAATAACCCCACGTTTGCAACTATTTTTGCCTGCGCACTTCACCGGGTATGGTCTAGTAGTTATAACTAGACTATAGTTGTCGTTGTCCGTAAACGTTCTGAACGCATCAATAACCAAAAGTTCCGTTCGTGCGGTCAAACACACACGTGCATCTGATTGGAGGAGATGACATTTTGATAGGAGGGACGACATTAAGTCTTTTGCTCTTTTAATATTAAATTAAACCATTAAGATCATTTCATGTCATTTTAGATTTGAGCTAAAAAAAGCATTATTTTATACTTTTGGGCCATTCAAAAAAATAGCAGATCTACAAGCTTGTGGATCTTTAATGTGCAAATCTTTGATACTATATTCTTTTAAAGTCAACATTTTTGACTCAAGTCTTTGCTTCTGAGGGGGGGGGGGGGGGGGGCTGTTACAATATATTTTGAGATGGGGGTCCGCGGCCAAATACATATCATTTTGGGGGTTACATAAAAGAGTTTGAGAACCACTGATATTATAGCGACATAAGTTTTTCAGAAAACTGTTAGGATTTAGAAGATATTTGTAGAATTTGTAGCACCGAGTGCTTTGAGCTTGTAGATCTGCTATTTTTTTGAATAGCCCATAGAAATGTAAAAACTGACACCGATGCGTTCCCGGTCTTAATGGGTTAATAGTTTAATGTAACAAATGAGTCTGGATCAAACCGTGTTATTGGATATCGGGCCTTGTTGCCGTGGCAACGCGCACGGCAACAAGGAGCGGCAGATGGTGTTTTCATTAAAGAATGCAGAATGCAGCCTGATAAAAGAATCAACCTGAATGACTGGGGTCTGGCTTATCACGTTACACACACACACACACGCACGCACGCACACACACACACACACACACACACGCGCACACACAAACACACACACACACACACACACACACACACACACACACACACACACACACACACACACACACACGCGCACACACACACACACACACACACACACACACACACACACACACACACACACACAGGGATAAACATGTTCATTTGTACTTTAACAAAGTGATTCTCTGCTGTCACACTGACACCAAAGAACCCCTGCTGGTGGCTGCTGGTACTACACTCTGAGACCACCCACCGGGACCGTATAGTGAAGTGACCTCTTGACCTCTTACTTCTTCTACCATGTGATGTAGCCGTACTTCTGCACACGCACGCACACACACACACACACACATACGGAACGCATACTTAAGTACAGTACTTGACTACATGTACTAAAGGTGGCATTACACTAGGATATATTCTCTGTGGACATTATAGCTATAATAGCCTATAGGACGGTCAGTCCATATTGTAAAATGAGAAGAATAAAATCATTATCAAAATAATGTATTTTAATATAAAAAATGGATCCACCGCAGCTGCACCTGATTGTCCATCCTACATAAACAACCTGTGTGTGTGTGTGTGTGTGTGTGTGTGTGTGTGTGTGTGTGTGTGTGTGTGTGTGTGTGTGTGTGTGTGCGTGTGTGCGTGCGTGCGTGCGTGCGTGCGTGCGTGCGTGCGTGCGTGCGTGCGTGCGTGTGTGTATTTCTCTCTGTCCGACCCGTGCCAGGTGTTCCATACAGCAGCGATCCAGATAAATATCAAAACATTTAGAAAATGGTCGGAGCGGCCCCGACCGTCCTGTGAGCAACTCGGGAGGGTTCAGATTGGATCTTTGAACCCTCACACTAGACGATGTTTATGCCCGAGATTCGCCCCCGATCTAGGCTGGGGTAGACGCACCCCCCCGATACTCGGGAGGGTTGTTTTTTACCCCGATTATCTCGTAGTGTAATGCCACCTTAACTCATTGAGTGCCATTAACGTGTTTCACGTGTTTTAGCGCTATGGTGCAACGTGCCATTAACGTGTTTTTGAAAAAAAATGTTTTTTTTTTTTTTTTTTAATATCATCATCATCTGAAGATTTGCAGCTCCATCCACTCCTTGTTAAACTTATAACTGAAAAAGGCTGTATCTCGCTTCCTAAGCACTTTTTTTTTACTTTGAAAAAATAAAAAATCGTAATGGCCAGAAATAGATAATAATAATGTGGGCACTCAATGAGTTAAGATAATCTGATAAGAGAATCTTGAAAGATTATCTTGTAGTGTGTGATGATACCCGATTTCAAAATCGTTTAAAACTGAAAAAGTCTTGTAGTGTAAGGCCAGCTTTACTGTACAGTGTAGTTACTTTACACTGCTGGTATATACTGTGTAGACTAGAGTATGTATCAGTCTATAGACTGTAGACAGAGTTTTCTATAGATACACAGACTGCTGCTGTTCTGACAGACAGGACTGACACAGACAGGACTGACACAGAACAGACGTTTTATATGAAAAAAGAAAGAATGTAATTTCAATGAGAAACGCTACAATACGTCTGAGAGAGAGAGAGTCCAACACGCTGACAACTGACACAACACATGCACACGCACACATTTAACAACACATGTTAACATTCATAAATGTGCCGAACACACAGAAATGCTGCAAGAACAGTCACACACACACACACACACACACACACACACACACACACACACACACACACACACACACACACACACACACACACACACACACACACACTCATTATTCATTATTTGGGTCGGTAAAAAATGTGCTTGGACTGTGTATTGTTTGATCTACACAGCAGTCCCCTTGGCGAGGGTGAGACAAAAAGTTAATGTTGGGCACACACACAGACACACACACACACACACACGCACACGCACACGCACACGCACACGCACACACACAGATAATGATCCATTCAGGAGCATCTGGACTCAGTTGCATCTAACAGCTGCTGAACACACTCTTATTGCATCACGTGTGTGTGTGTGTGTGTGTGTGTGTGTGTGTGTGTGTGTGTGTGTGTGTGTGTGTGTGTGTGTGTGTGTGTGTGTGTGTGTGTGTGTGTGTGTGTGTGTGTGTGTGTGTGTGTGTGTGTGTGTGTGTGTGTGTGTGCGCGCGTGCGTGCGTGCGTGCGTGCGTGCTGGCTCCCAAACTGTGGAACAAACTCCACATTCCAGTCAGAACTACAGATTTACTCCCAATGTCCCAAATTCACTAAGAGGGTCGTAAATATGGGGTAAATAAAGTAAATATGGGGTAAATAAAGTAAATATGGGGTAAATAAAGTTCGTAAAGGAGGTCGTATTGTCGGTACTCACAAACTGACGTGCAATTCTCAAAGGGGTTCGTATATCCCTGAGACGTGCGTATGACCAGGTGTAGGACATGATTAATCTGGAAGGATGCATCCAACAGCATCCAACTTCAACGTCACTTTACTGAACAGTGTTGCCATGTCCGCTTACTATAAGCGAATTTGGGCTTATTTTTCTGTAAAGTTGCTTGTAAATATTGGTAGCTGTGGGGTGTGTTTTTTTAGGCTTGTTTCTAAAGTGTAGTTCATTATTTGGAATTGCTTCACAATTGTTCAATTATTTTAACCGGTGGTTCTCAAATATTTTTATGTCATGGACCCCCAAGTTAATATGTAGGCTAATTTATCCCTATATCCCCATCTGAAAATGTGTTGTGCCAGATGGAGCCCCTTACCAGATTTGTGTTGTTAGAATGTTTAAAAAATTGTCCAAATATTCCACATTTTATTTCAAGATTTGTTTTGAAAATAGCAGATCTACAAGCTCACAACGCATCGCATCACGAAGCGCTTTGAGCTTGTAGATTGGCCTGTAGATCGGCTATCTCCAATGTTTACACTACAGTATATCATTTCAATGTATACAGTATATATATATATAGGTTTAGAGTTCTCATATGGCTAGCTTCTTTTGGGCTTATTTTCATAGACCCGGTTGCTTATTTCTCTCACAAAATCTGGCAACACCGGTGCTGCAGGAGTTTAACGTCTCGTCCAAACTTACAGATGTAAGATGTTTGCCTTGACACTGACAGAACTTGAACATCATTCTGATCTGTCTGGAAGCGAGTCCCACTATTGCACGATGGATCAGCTGAACATAATGTGTAATGTTTACAAGTTTTAACCCCGCCAGCAAATAATAGACTAATAAAGGATTTGTCTTAAACATAATGGTTGTAAATCGCTTAGTGAATCGGGAACAATGTTCCACCGTAATCTGAAGACTCACCTCTTCAGATTACACCTCAGCCCTGTAGCGCTTGACCTATGACCTTGACCCTCATGGAGGCTTATGCAAAGGTTTAAATGTAATGTACAGTACAGTAGATAGCATGTTATGTAGACAGATGTCAGGTCATTGTTATCCTGGATCTGCATCCTATACTGTGTATAATGTACAGATTATTAATTTTTTGATAATATGTTGTTTAGACTGATACTATACTGTAGGTTATTGGTTTACCTATGATCCTATAGTTTACTGAGACACTACACTGTCTCTGTATTCTATGATCCTATAGTTTACTGAGACACTACACTGTCTCTGTATTCTATGATCCTATAGTTTACTGAGACACTACACTGTCTCTGTATTCTATGATCCTATAGTTTATTGAGACACTACACTGTCTCTGTATTCTATGATCCTATAGTTTACTGAGACACTACACTGTCTCTGCATTCTATGATCCTATAGTTTACTGAGACACTACACTGTCTCTGTATTCTATGATCCTATAGTTTACTGAGACACTACACTGTCTCTATGTATTCTATGATCCTATAGTTTACTGAGACACTACACTGTCTATGTATTCTATGATCCTATAGTTTACTGAGACACTGCACTGTCTATGTATTCTATGATCCTATAGTTTACTGAGACACTACACTGTCTATGTATTCTATGATCCTATAGTTTACTGAGACACTACACTGTCTCTCTGTATTCTATGATCCTATAGTTTACTGAGACACTACACTGTCTCTCTGTATTCTATGATCCTATAGTTTACTGAGACACTACACTGTCTCTATGTATTCTATGATCCTATAGTTTACTGAGACACTACACTGTCTCTCTGTATTCTATGACCCTATAGTTTACTGAGACACTACACTGTCTCTATGTATTCTATGATCCTATAGTTTACTGAGACACTACACTGTCTCTGTATTCTATGATCCTATAGTTTACTGAGACACTACACTGTCTCTCTGTATTCTATGATCCTATAGTTTACTGAGACACTACACTGTCTCTGTATTCTATGATCCTATAGTTTACTGAGACACTACACTGTCTCTCTGTATTCTATGATCCTATAGTTTACTGAGACACTACACTGTCTCTCTGTATTCTATGATCCTATAGTTTACTGAGACACTACACTGTCTCTGTATTCTATGATCCTATAGTTTACTGAGACACTACACTGTCTCTATGTATTCTATGATCCTATAGTTTACTGAGACACTACACTGTCTATGTATTCTATGATCCTATAGTTTACTGAGACACTACACTGTCTATGTATTCTACGATCCTATAGTTTACTGAGACACTACACTGTCTCTCTGTATTCTATGATCCTATAGTTTACTGAGACACTACACTGTCTCTCTGTATTCTATGATCCTATAGTTTACTGAGACACTACACTGTCTCTGTATTCTATGATCCTATAGTTTACTGAGACACTACACTGTCTCTGTATTCTATGATCCTATAGTTTACTGAGACACTACACTGTCTCTGCATTCTATGATCCTATAGTTTACTGAGACACTACACTGTCTCTCTGTATTCTATGATCCTATAGTTTACTGAGACACTACACTGTCTCTGTATTCTATGATCCTATAGTTTACTGAGACACTACACTGTCTCTCTGTATTCTATGATCCTATAGTTTACTGAGACACTACACTGTCTCTGTATTCTATGATCCTATAGTTTACTGAGACACTACACTGTCTCTCTGTATTCTATGATCCTATAGTTTACTGAGACACTACACTGTCTCTCTGTATTCTATGATCCTATAGTTTACTGAGACACTACACTGTCTCTGTATTCTATGATCCTATAGTTTACTGAGACACTACACTGTCTCTATGTATTCTATGATCCTATAGTTTACTGAGACACTACACTGTCTATGTATTCTATGATCCTATAGTTTACTGAGACACTACACTGTCTATGTATTCTACGATCCTATAGTTTACTGAGACACTACACTGTCTCTCTGTATTCTATGATCCTATAGTTTACTGAGACACTACACTGTCTCTCTGTATTCTATGATCCTATAGTTTACTGAGACACTACACTGTCTCTGTATTCTATGATCCTATAGTTTACTGAGACACTACACTGTCTCTCTGTATTCTATGATCCTATAGTTTACTGAGACACTACACTGTCTCTCTGTATTCTATGATCCTATAGTTTACTGAGACACTACACTGTCTCTGTATTCTATGATCCTATAGTTTACTGAGACACTACACTGTCTCTGTATTCTATGATCCTATAGTTTACTGAGACACTACACTGTCTCTGTATTCTATGATCCTATAGTTTACTGAGACACTACACTGTCTCTGTATTCTATGATCCTATAGTTTACTGAGACACTACACTGTGTCTGTATTCTATGATCCTATAGTTTACTGAGACACTACACTGTCTCTGTATTCTATGATCCTATAGTTTACTGAGACACTACACTGTCTCTATGTATTCTATGACCCTATAGTTTACTGAGACACTACACTGTCTCTGCATTCTATGATCCTATAGTTTACTGAGACACTACACTGTCTCTGTATTCTATGATCCTATAGTTTACTGAGACACTACACTGTCTCTGTATTCTATGATCCTATAGTTTACTGAGACACTACACTGTCTCTATGTATTCTATGATCCTATAGTTTATTGAGACACTACACTGTCTCTGTATTCTATGATCCTATAGTTTACTGAGACACTACACTGTCTCTATGTATTCTATGATCCTATAGTTTATTGAGACACTACACTGTCTCTGTATTCTATGATCCTATAGTTTATTGAGACACTACACTGTCTCTGCATTCTATGATCCTATAGTTTACTGAGACACTACACTGTCTCTGTATTCTATGATGTGTGATCGTGTGTGTGTGTGTGTGTGTGTGTGTGCGCGTGTGTCTCACCACAGGAAGTGATGCGTTGTGACCCCAGGCAGTCTCGAGGAGCCGCAGCGCTCCTCCAGTAGAAAACCTGGAATGCAAAAACACCAACAACCAATCACAACACAGAATAAAAACACCAACGACCAATCACAACACAGAATAAAAACACCAACAACCAATCACAACACAGGGGGTTGTTGCCAGGCTCCCCCGCGGGGTTTGGTCCGAATATCACTGTCTGCCTGGTTGCTTGTTTCTCTAGTATACCTGGCAACACTGGTTTGGCAGCGTTGCCAAGTCTGCTTGTTAAGCGATGCATTTGGACATGTGGTGATAGACCTGGTTGCTTGTTTCTCTCTCGCACGTAACTGGCAACGCTGGTTTCACATTGAAAACAGGAAATGCAAAGAAATGGTGAATTTATGAAAAGGTTGAAATGTAATTTGTAAAGAGAGAATGTTATCAACTGATAATAAATGGAGATGTTTGAAATTACATGGTGAGTACAGAATCACACAATGAACTGGCCGCCGTGCCGGCTGTAAATGTACTTGAGTTGAGAACCAAATGGACCCTTACAGGTCTGTAACTCTGAGAGTGTACAAATGGAACCAAATGGACCCTTACAGGTCTGTAACTCTGAGAGTGTACAAATAGAACCAAATGGACCCTTACAGGTCTGTAACTCTGTGAGAGTACAAATAGAACCAAATGGACCCTTACAGGTCTGTAACTCTTTGAGAGTACAAATGGAACCAAATGGACCCGTACGGGTCCATTTGGTTCCATTTGTACACTCTCAAAGTTATGGGGGTCCTTGAAATTAAAAAGTTCTAGAAACACTGTGCTTAGTGTGCTACACTAAATGGAACAGAGCCTTCATTGATTGATTGAATGATTGATTGATTGAATACTTTATTAATAGTTTGCATAGACAAGCACAGTGAAGTACAGTTCAATACAAGGTCTTTTAAGAGGGTTTAAAACACAGGAAAGCAGTGTGGCTTGTTTCCATTGGGGTCCTTTGTACTCAATTCATCGAAACATGAATTTCATCAGTATCATTGATAAGACATGTGGAGAGAGAGAGAGAGAGAGAGAGAGAGAGAGAGAGAGAGAGAGAGAGAGAGAGAGAGAGAGAGAGAGAGAGAGAGAGAGAGAGAGAGAGAGAGAGAGAGAGAGAGAGAGAGAGAGAGACATAAATAAACAAGGTAGATTATAAAGATGTAAAAGGCCTTTAACCACGTACTCTATTTTAGGCTCACATTAGACCTGAGAATTCTCTGAAAATATATAAATAATGACAGGGATTTGTATGTCTGTTTGTTTTTGATACTTTTTGTGTTTTAACCCATTGAGACCAGGAACGCATATGTGTCATTTTTTGATTGTTTTGGCTATTCAAAACTAGCAGTCTACAAGCTCATATGAGCTTGTAGATCTGTTCTATATTTTTTTTAAATCGTGGACATTTTTTGCAAAGCGACATTTTGTAACTCAAATCTTTGCTTCTGGGGAAAAATGTCTTCTAAATCCTAACAGTTTTCTTATTAAACGTATGTTGTTAAAACATTTTGTTCCAGGGACCCCCAGAGGCAAAGATTTGAGTTAAAAATGAAATGTATATAAGACTTGCACACATTTTCACAATTGTTTTTCAAAAATGGCAGATCTATGTAAAGTGACACAGACAGGTGCGTTCCTACATTGACAGGGTTAATAACTGACCCTAACAATAAAACTAAGTAACAGTAACCATCAATCTACTTATTATGACCCAACAGATTGAAGTACTTTAAATAGTCCAGGTCCAGGTTGAGTATAAACCAGTATAAATGAAGCAGAACAGGTGTATATAGTATAAACCAGTATAAATGAAGCAGAGCAGGTGTATAGTCTGACTCTGACGCTACGAGCCCACATGATGAGTCGGTGTATTTTCTTTATTTATTTGGTTCTTATTCTGGCCCGTTGAGTTAAAGCCTTTTACATTTTCCAAACCTGCCCTGAGTGCCTGAACCATGGATTATTTATGACAGGTTTTTGGGTCAGAACTCTT
>NC_137613.1:388099-395599 GCF_963280865.1 Gymnoscopelus braueri | reverse complement strand
CTACCTACCACGCGACTTCAGCATCGTGATTGTAGCCGTTGTTTACATTCATCCTGGAGCTAATAAGGACACAGCTATGAGGGAATTACACCAGGCGATCAGTGCACAAGAAAATCGCCACCCGGACTGCGCAGTCATCTGCCTAGGCGACTTCAACCGGACAGACTTAAAAAAGGTCTTTCCCAAATTCCACCAGCATGTCGCCTGCAGTACCCGTGGTGACGATATTCTTGACCACTGCTACACGCCCTTCAAGGATGGATACAAAGCTCTCCGCCGCCCACCGCTAGGAAGCTCTGACCACGACGCCATCCAGCTGCTACCTGCCTACAAACAGAGGCTAAAAAGGGAGCCGGTCGTTGAGAAGGAAATCCGAATCTGGTCTGAGGACACAGACGCTATGCTACAATCCTGCTTCTACCAGACTGACTGGGGGATGTTTAAGAACGCCGCTGGGAATAACATCAACGAACTCTCAGACTCAGTCACTGGCTTTATCAGCAAGTGCATAGATGACATAGTCCCAAAAAAGACAGTTCGGATCTATCCCAATCAGAAACCATGGATGGACAGCGGAGTACGTGCACATCTGCATGAACGGGACGCTGGTTTCAAATCTGGCGACGTGGAAACGCGCAACACGACGCGCGCGGCCCTAAACAGCGCCATCAGGAAGGCGAAAAAGGCCTACACAAAAAAGATGCAAGACAAACTCAGCAGTGGCGACATCAGGAGCACATGGCAGGCAGTACACACCTTGACAGACTGCAAAACAAGAACCAGAAGCGAGGTGAACCCGCCTGCCTCCCTCCCCAACGAACTGAACACTTTCTACGGCCGGTTTGAGATCAGCTCCAACCGCGGCAGCCAAGCGGGGCCATCAGCAGCACCAGCAGAGGAGAACCCTCCTCTAACCATCTCGGAGAGAGAAGTGCGTACAGCCTTCACACGGGTCAACATCCACAAGGCAGCCGGACCTGATGGGATTCCAGGCCGGGTCCTTAAGACATGTGCAGACCAGCTGGCGGGTGTCTTCGCTGACATCTTTAACCTCTCCCTCTCCCTGGCTGTGGTCCCTGCAGGGTTCAAAATGTCAACCATTGTGCCCATTCCCAAAAAGGCCAAAGTGACATGCCTGAACGACTGGAGACCTGTTGCTCTCACCCCGATCGTCAGCAAGTGTTTCGAGAAACTGGTGAGGGAATACATCAGCTCCACGCTACCTGCCTCGCTGGATCCGTGGCAGTATGCATACCGCAAAAACAGATCCACCGACGACGCTATTGCCATGGCTCTCCACACCGTCCTCTCGCACATGGACAACAAGCTGCTGAAGGACAAATATGTACGTATGCTGTTCGTGGACTACAGCTCAGCATTCAACACCATTGTCCCAGCAATACTTGACAAAAAGCTCAGACACCTAGGGCTACACCCAAGCATGTGCGACTGGATACAGGACTTCTTGTCCAACCGACATCAGGTGGTGAGAATGGGCAGCATCACATCCGACCCCCTGACCCTCAACACTGGAGCACCCCAGGGATGCGTGCTGAGCCCTCTCCTCTACTCCCTGTACACGTATGACTGCATAGCCACACATGTCTCCAACACCATCATAAAGTACGCGGACGACACGACAGTGATAGGCCGAATCGTCAACAACGACGAGTCTGACTACAGAGAGGAGATCAAATCACTGGCACACTGGTGCCGTGAGAACAACCTCTCTCTCAACGTCGACAAGACCAAAGAACTGATCGTGGACTTCAGGAGGCCGCGGAGAGACCATGCGCCCATCCTCATCGACGGTGCTGCAGTGGAAAGGGTCAGCGAGTTCAAGTTCCTCGGAGTACACATCGAGGAGGACCTCAAATGGGAGACGCACTCCACACACGTGAGGAAAAAGGCTCAGCAGCGACTGTACTGGCTCCGCCGCCTGAAGAAGCTCGGAGTAGGACGTCGCATCCTTAGGCTGTACTACAACAGTTCTGTTGAAGGCATCCTAACAGGCTGTGTCACGGCCTGGTACGGGAACTGCACTGCCCGAGAAAAGGTCAGCCTACAACGAGTAGTGCGATCGGCAGAGCGGATAATGGGAATCGAGCTCCCAGCGCTCCAGGAACTGTACAAAAAGCGGTGCGTGGTCAAAGCCAAGCGCATCATCAAGGACAAGCACCACCCAAGTCACAGACTGTTCAACCCCCTACAACGACCGCGACCGGGCAAGGGGCTCTACCGCAGTATCAAGAGTTCCACCACCAGATTTTGGTGTAGTTTCAATCCAGCCGCTGTCAGAATGCTGAATGGGGCATAAACCTGGATGAGTTCAGCAGCCTGACAGCAGGCGGCGCAGACTTTTCTGGCTCTTCCTGAACACACCTGTGGATTATACCAGGGACAATTACTTGGACTTTAGCCCCCCCTCGGACACACCTGTGGACTACACCAGGTACAAATGACTTTTGTTGCACTCCCTCATGGAGCTACATGCGGATTATACTAGGGTCAGTCCACTCTAGGTGGACACGCACTGACCTTTTGCACCTTAATCCCTTGTATAACGCACTGACTTTTTTTTGGGTCTTTTATTGTGCTCCTTTTCCTCTAAGCACCTTAACGTCCTTTGTCTATCATGCACAGTATAAGTATAACATGCACAGTATACAATACATTGCTGCTATGCTCAGGCACCTTAGTTTAGTTTTTTAGTTTTTTTTATTATCTCAGGTAATTTGTAAATATGTAGATAACTTGTCTGGCCTTCTGTTGCTCTCTTGTTTTTGATCTCCTTCCCACCTGCCCCCCACCCTCTTCTTCTCCCCCCCCCCCCCCTCCTCTTTCTATGGAAACTAACGTTGCGATGGGAACGATGTACAAAAAAGAATTTCACCCACTTTTTTACCTTGTAAACCTGTGATGTGACAATAAAACTGATTCTGATTCTGGAACCAAATAGACCCTTACAGGTCTGTAACTCTGAGAGTGTACACATGGAACCAAATGGACCCTTACAGGTCTGTAACTCTGAGAGTGTACACATGGAACCAAATAGACCCTTACAGGTCTGTAACTCTGAGAGTGTACACATGGAACCAAATAGACCCTTACAGGTCTGTAACTCTGAGAGTGTACACATGGAACCAAACGGATCCTTAAGGTTCCATCTGGTTCCATGCGTACACTCTCAGAGTTAAATAAACGCAAGTATCGAAATTATTATTTTAAAGCCAACATTTTTAACTAAAATCTTTGCTTCTGGGGGTCCCTGGAACAACATATTTTGAGATGGGGGTCCGCGGCCAAATACACATAATTTTGGGGGTCCTTGACATGAAAAAGTTTGAGAACCACTGATATAGAAACTAATAATATATCACCAGAGGCTTTTTCTGAATTTGCCCCTCGGAAATGCAAGCTCCACACAGACAGAGAGACTAATATCTATGCAGTGATATTAGTCTGGTCATGCCAGGCTAATGATTACTAACTGAATATAGAGATATTACCTTTAACTGATTATTAACTGAATATAGAGCTATTACCTTTAACTGATTATTAACTGAATATAGAGATATTACCTTTAACTGATTATTAACTGAATATAGACCTTTAACTGATTATTAACTGAATATAGACCTTTGACTGATTATTAACTGAATATAGAGATATTACCTTTAACTGATTATTAACTGAATATAGAGATATTACCTTTAACTGATTATTAACTGAATATAGAGCTATTACCTTTAACTGATTATTAACTGAATATAGAGATATTACCTTTAACTGATTATTAACTGAATATAGAGCTATTACCTTTAACTGAGTATTAACTGAATATAGACCTTTAACTGATTATTAACTGAATATAGACCTTTAACTGATTATTAACTGAATATAGAGATATTACCTTTAACTGATTATTAACTGAATATAGAGCTATTACCTTTAACTGAGTATTAACTGAATATAGACCTTTAACTGAGTATTAACTGAATATAGACCTTTAACTGATTATTAACTGAATATAGACCTTTAACTGATTATTAACTGAATATAGACCTTTAACTGATTATTAACTGAATATAGACCTTTAACTGATTATTAACTGAATATAGAGATATTACCTTTAACTGATTATTAACTGAATATAGAGATATTACCTTTAACTGATTATTAACTGAATATAGAGCTATTACCTTTAACTGATTATTAACTGAATATAGAGATATTACCTTTAACTGATTATTAACTGAATATAGAGCTATTACCTTTAACTGAGTATTAACTGAATATAGACCTTTAACTGATTATTAACTGAATATAGACCTTTAACTGATTATTAACTGAATATAGACCTTTAACTGATTATTAACTGAATATAGACCTTTAACTGATTATTAACTGAATATAGACCTTTAACTGATTATTAACTGAATATAGACCTTTAACTGATTATTAACTGAATATAGAGCTATTACCTTTAACTGAGTATTAACTGAATATAGAGATATTATTATTAACTGACTGCAACTTGTATTATAGGGTTAATGGTTAAACGTTTTATCAGTGACATCCGTAGTGGGGGGAGGGGAGAGTCGTGTGGTCCCTAGTGGGGGGAGAGGAGAGTCGTGCGGTCCCTAGTGGTGGGGAGAGGAGAGTCGTGCGGTCGTGGCTCGGTAGCTACAGGACACACAGGGTGAATGCCAAGCATGCAGGCCAGTGTTGCCATGTCTGCTTATTAAAAGCAGCGTTGGGCTAGTTTTTCTGTAAAGTGTCTTGTGAATATTGGTGGTTGCGGGTTGTGCTTTTTTTTGGCTTGTTTCTAAAGTGCTTATTTTGGGCTGGTTGTTTCCTAATGTTGTTTAAACCAGTGGTTCTGAAACATCTACAAGCTTGCAATGCGACACGTTGTGAGCTTGTAGATCTGCTATTTTCAAATAGGCGGTGTATATACAGTGCGTAAAGGTTTAAAGTGCTCATGTAGCTTCCCCCTGGGCTTGTTTTCATAGACCTGGTTGCTTATTTTTCTTGCAAAATCTGGCGCCAGGTTTTGCGTGAGAAATAAGGATTGACAAGTCCTCCATTCTTCAAAGTCTCAGTGTTATGTAATGAATGAACGTGTCGTTCTGCAATGAAATGACCTTCCATTCCTTTGATGTCACTGAGTTACATCATCACTGAGTTACATCATCACTGCACTGGCTCTGGTGGACCACCAGGGGGTCTAAATGGACCCTTACAGGTCTGTAACTCTGAGAGTGTACAAATGGAACCAAATGGACCCTTACAGGTCTGTAACTCTGAGAGTGTACAAATGGAACCAAATGGACCCTTACAGGTCTGTAACTCTGAGAGTGTACAAATGGAACCAAATGGACCCTTACAGGTCTGTAATTCTGAGTGTACACATGGAACCAAATGGACCCTTACAGGTCTGTGACTCTGAGAGTCAGACCAGAGTTTTATGGGACAATATAGACCCTATCAGACAACCATTATGTATAGATCCATAGATCCTTATCAACACACTGTTAACGGCACCAAAAGAACCCGACCGCTAATAAGATCTAATGCAAAAGTGGTCACAGCCTCACGTGTGAAAAGAATGCCATGCTCATATATATATAGATCATGCTCATACGAGCTTGGATCTGCTTTTGGTTGTTTTTTAATCGTGAAAATGTGTGCAAACATTTGAATATATATATTTTTAAAACGAACATGTGTAACTCAAATCTCTGCTTCGGGGAGGGGGGGTGTGGGGGGGTGGGGGGGGGGGGGGGGGGGGAGGCTAGGAGGCTGGGGGGTGGGGTCCCCTATTGTAGAATTATATATATATATATATATATATATATATATATATATATATATATATATATATATATATATATACAGTTGTGTGTATATATACAGTTGTGTGTGTGTGTGTGTGTGTGTGTGTGTGTGTGTGTGTGTGTGTGTGTGTGTGTGTGTGTGTGTGTGTGTGTGTGTGTGTGTGTGTGTGTGTGTGTGTGTGTGTGTGTGTGTGTGTCCGTCTATCTGTCTGTAAACACCCAATCTGTGGGGACCCATCGCCAAAGGAAAAACAGCGCCCTCTGCTGTTTTTGACTATCTCACTTGGCTCTGGGAGGAAGTCGACGTAGCACACGTACGCAAGGAAACCAGGGTTTTGGTCTGCCTTCAGCCTTTCACTTCCGGTGGTGCGACTACGTTTTCATTCCCACTAACAATATTTCTACACGGAACACTAACACCACTTCTCCCAGAGAACATGGATGGTTTTTGGTTATAAGCCCACTTGTTTCTATGATGAAAGAGCAAGTTAAAATGTGAATATCTTTCCGTGGTTTTGTCTGCTCCGAGGACCCTATTGTTAAATGAGTTTCGGTTTGTTTCGAGTGGGGAATTGGGTAAAGCGCGGCCTGCTTCCTGATCTGAAGGGCACGCCCACTTGTAGGCCAGTGCGTACGCGATATGACGAACCCCCCCCGACAGATTCAAACGGAGAGCAGAATCTGTTCTTGAGAGATTAGTAAACACCTAATCTTCGCCAGCGTTGGACGGACCGTTGTGACACTGTGCTCACACACTCACTGGAGGCCCAGAGCAGAACCTCTGCCCCACATGCTCCACATGGGCCTGTTATAGCGCCACAGGAGGCCCATTTTTTACCTAACAAATGTTTTTATATTACCCCTACAGATTTTGTCCAAAAACCACGCCAGTCATTTCCATAGTCATCTGATCTTTCATATTCCATCCTGATTGGCTGAGATTGACCTCCAAAGTTTTCAGGATTGGCCGGTTTTGAACAAAATGTCTGAAATCATGAACACAGTGATTGCGGTGAAGTTTTGCTGGCCCACAATAAGCCACCCGCCCTGGTGAAGCTTTGCTGGCTCACAATAAGCCACCCGCCCTGGTGAAGCTTTGCTGGCTCACAATAAGCCACCCGCCCTGGTGAAGCTTTGCTGGCTCACAATAAGCTACCCGCCCTGGTGAAGCTTTGCTGGCTCACAATAAGCCACCCGCCCTGGTGAAGCTTTGCTGGCCCACAATAAGCCACCCGCCTGGTGAAGCTTTGCTGGCTCACAATAAGCCACCCGCCCTGGTGAAGCTTTGCTGGATCACAATAAGCCACCCGCCCTGGTGAAGTTTTGCTGGCCCACAATAAGCCACCCGCCCTGGTGAAGCTTTGCTGGCTCACAATAAGCTACCCGCCCTGGTGAAGCTTTGCTGGCTCACAATAAGCCACCCGCCCTGGTGAAGACCTGCGCTCCCAGGAGCACATTGTTGTAGTTTATCCTTAGTTGTGTACCGGTGTTTCACACCCAAAATAACAGATCTGTAATCAGATCTGGTTAATTAACATATATTAGTTTAATAGTTCATTAGGTTGTGGTGGTAAATCATAAATGAACATGTTTTAGTTTAGTGAAATGACCCGACCACAATGGACCAATGGGAGAGAAGCACTGGTGTGTAAAGTGCACA
>NC_137613.1:383099-385599 GCF_963280865.1 Gymnoscopelus braueri | reverse complement strand
GTGTTCTCTGCTGCGTTTGTGTTTGCTGCTGCGTTGTGTTCGCTGCGTTGTGTTCTCTGCTGCGTTGTGTTCGCTGCTGCGCTGTGTTCGCTGCTGCGTTGTGTCTCTGCTGCGTTGTGATCTAAAAAAATGACCCTAACCCTGATTTCTTTTTTTCACATCCCTGAGACAATAATTCAATATTTGTGGTGTTTGCTGCGTTGTGTTTGCTGCGCTGTGTTTGCTGCGTTGTGTTTGCTGCGTTGTGGTTGCTGCGTTGTGTTTGCTGCGTTGTGTTCGCTACGTTGTGTTCGCTGCGTTGTGTTCGCTGCGTTGTGTTCGCTGGCGTTGTGTTCGCTGCGTTGTGTTCGCTGCGTTGTGTTTGCTGCGTTGTGTTTGCTGCGTTGTGTTTGCTGCGTTGTGGTTCGCTGCGTTGTGTTCGCTGCGTTGTGTTCGCTGCTGCGTTGTGTTCGCTGCGTTGTGTTCGCTGCGTTGTGTTCGCTGCGTTGTGTTCTCTGCTGCGTTGTGTTTGGTGCGTTGTGTTCTCTGCTGCGTTGTGTTCGCTGCGTTGTGTTCGCTAAGTTGTGTTCGCTGCGTTGTGTTCGCTGCGTTGTGTTCGCTGCGTTGTGTTCGCTGAGTTGTGTTCTCTGCTGCGTTGTGTTTGGTGCGTTGTGTTCTCTGCTGCGTTGTGTTCGCTGCGTTGTGTTCGCTAAGTTGTGTTCGCTGCGTTGTGTTCGCTGCGTTGTGTTCGCTGCGTTGTGTTCGCTGAGTTGTGTTCGCTGCGTTTGTGTTCTCTGCTGCGTTGTGTTCTCTGCTGCGTTGTGTTTTCTGCTGCGTTGTGTTCTCTGCTGCGTTGTGTTCGCTGCGTTGTGTTCGCTGCGTTGTGTTCTCTGCGTTGTGGTTCGCTGCGTTGTGTTCTCTGCTGCGTTGTGTTCTCTGCTGCGTTGTGTTTCGCTGCGTTGTGTTCTCTGCGTTGTGTTCTCTGCTGCGTTGTGTTCTCTGCTGCGTTGTGTTCGCTGCGTTGTGTTCGCTGCGTGTCGTGCTGCGTTGTGTTCGCTGCTGCGTTGTGTTCGCTGCTGCGTTGTGTTCGCTGCTGCGTTGTGTTCGCTGCTGCGTTGTGTTCGCTGCTGCGTTGTGTTCTCTACGCAGCAGCGAACACAATGCACTATTCAAAAA
Organism: Gymnoscopelus braueri; assembly: GCF_963280865.1. Classification (NCBI taxonomy): domain Eukaryota; kingdom Metazoa; phylum Chordata; class Actinopteri; order Myctophiformes; family Myctophidae; genus Gymnoscopelus; species Gymnoscopelus braueri. The sequence continues at coordinate 384,444 of NC_137613.1, read as the reverse complement.
ATAGCAGATCTACAAGCTCACATGCTCACATGCTACGAGCTTGAAGATCTGCTATTTTTTTGCAAAATCATGAAAATGTGTGCAAATCTTTGAATATATATATATTTAAAAGCGATTTGTGTGTGTGTGTGTGTGAGTGTGTGTGTGTGTGTGTGTGTGTGTGTGTGTGTGTGTGTGTGTGTGTGTGTGTGTGTGTGTGTGTGTGTGTGTGTGTGTGTGTGTGTGTGTGTGTGTGTGTGTGTGTGTGTGTGGTGCGTTGTGCGTGCGTGCGTGCGTGCGTGCGTGCGTGCGTGCGTGCGTGCGAGCGTGTGGTTCCATCTACACACCCAGGTTCATGTCTTCTCTCTCTGCAACCAACCAAACACCACAGACAGTCAGTCGTTGTTAGAATAAATTAATCCCCCAATTATTCCCTGGATTATTGGATTAATGTCCACAATTTATTCAGACAATTAAAACCACAATAAAATTAGATAATAAAACATTATACGGCCACACGTTTCACTACATTTCACACGTTTCACTACATTTCACACATATTATTTGTAACTCTATGTGTTTATCAGAATGAGCTTCATCCACAAGCTGAATGACACTCAGGTGTTGAGCTACCAAGATGTGACAAAAAATGCTTATTGCACCAACGACCACATCTATTAGTTGAGTTTTCCCTTTTAAATACGTTGTTCTTGGCGCCAATGTCACACACCCACAAATAACATCTACAGCTACTGTTCAGCTGTTTCAAATGTGCGTGTGTGTGTGTGTGTGTGTGTGTGTGTGTGTGTGTGTGCGTGTGCGTGTGTGTGTGTTAATTAGGTTTGCTGGGCTATAACATATATTATTTTTTGTGAAATAACCTGCAGAGAATGCAACTGGCAGGAGCACTGGTGTGTTAAAGCGCACACACACACACACACACACACACACACACACACACACACACACACACACACACAACACACACACACACACACACACACACACACACTAGATGAGGACTGTAGATAAATAAACAAAGTGGTAAATTGTCTAAAATGCATGAATCCCCTTTTGGCCTCAGAGTTCCAACCCACTCATTTTACACCCCACCCCCCCCACCCCTCTCTCTCTCTCTCTCTCTCTCTCTCTCCCCCTCACCACCTCTCTCTCTCCCTGTCTCCACCCTGCCTGACTCGCTCCCTCTCCTCCTCTCTCACCCCCCTCCTTTTTTCTTGCTCATCCTCTCTCTCTTGCTCCTCGCTTGCTGGCTGTCTCCCTCCCTCTCTCCCTCTCCCTCTCCCTCCCCTCCCTCCCTCCCTCCCTCCCTCTCACTTTCTCTCTCTCTCTCTCACTTTCTCTCTCT
>NC_137613.1:370460-382899 GCF_963280865.1 Gymnoscopelus braueri | reverse complement strand
CGCTGCGTTGTGTTCGCTGCGTTGTGTTCGCTGCGTTGTGTTCGCTGCGTTGTGTTCGCTGCGTTGTGTTCGCTGCGTTGTGTTCGCTGCTGCGTTGTGTTCGCTGCTGCGTTGTGTTCGCTGCTGCGTTGTGTTCGCTGCTGCGTTTTGTTCGCTGCTGCGTTGTGTTCGCTGCTGCGTTGTGTTCTCTGCTGCGTTGTGTTTGCTGCGTTGTGTTCTCTGCTGCGTTGTGTTCGCTGCTGCGCTGTGTTCTCTGCTGCGTTGTGTCCGCTGCTGCGTTGTGTTCGCTGCTGCATTGTGTTCGCTGCTGCGTTGTGTTTGCTGCTGCGTTGTGTTCTCTGCTGCGTTGTGTTCGCTGCTGCGTTGTGTTCGCTGCTGCGTTGTGTTCGCTGCTGCGTTGTGTTCGCTGCTGCGTTGTGTTCTCTGCTGCGTTCGTGATCTAAAAAAATGACCCTAACCCTGATTTCTTTTTTCGCATCCCCTGAGACAATAATTCAATATTTGTGGTGTTTGCTGCGTTGTGTTTGCTGCGTTGTGGTTGCTGCGTTGTGTTTGCTGCGTTGTGTTCGCTACGTTGTGTTCGCTGCGTTGTGTTCGCTGCGTTGTGTTCGCTGCGTTGTGTTCGCTGCGTTGTGTTCGCTGCGTTGTGTTCGCTGCGTTGTGTTTGCTCGCGTTGTGTTCGCTTGCGTTGTGTTTGCTGCGTTGTGTTCGCTGCGTTGTGTTCGCTGTGTTGTGTTCGCTGTGTTGTGTTCGCTGTGTTGTGTTCGCTGCCTGCGTTGTGTTTGGTGCGTTGTGTTCTCTGCTGCGCTGTGTTCTCTGCTGCGTTGTGTCCGCTGCTGCGTTGTGTTCGCTGCTGCGTTGTGTTCGCTGCTGCGTTGTGTTTGCTGCTGCGTTGTGTTCGCTGCGTTGTGTTCTCTGCTGCATTGTGTTTGCTGCGTTGTGTTCGCTGCTGCGTTGTGTTCTCTGCTGCGTTGTGTTCGCTGCGTTGTGTTCGCTGCGTTGTGTTCGCTGCGTTGTGTTCTCTGCTGCGTTGTGTTCTCTGCTGCGTTGTGTTCGCTGCTGCGTTGTGTTCTCTGCTGCGTTGTGTTCTCTGCTGCGTTGTGTTCGCTGCTGCGTTGTGTTCTCTGCTGCGTTGTGTTCGCTGCGTTGTGTTCTCTGCTGCGTTGTGTTCTCTGCTGCGTTGTGTTCTCTGCTGCGTTGTGTTCTCTGCTGCGTTGTGTTCTCTGCTGCGTTGTGTTCTCTGCTGCGTTGTGTTCGCTGCGTTGTGTTCTCTGCGTTGTGTTCGCTGCGTTGTGTTCGCTGCGTTGTGTTCTCTGCGTTGTGTTCTCTGCGTTGTGTTCGCTGCTGCGTTGTGTTCGCTGCTGCGTTGTGTTTGCTGCTGCGTTGTGTTCGCTGCTGCGTTGTGTTCTCTGCTGCGTTGTGTTCGCTGCGTTGTGTTCGCTGCTGCGTTGTGTTCTCTGCTGCGTTGTGTTCTCTGCTGCGTTGTGTTCTCTGCTGCGTTGTGTTCGCTGCATTGTGTTCGCTGCGTTGTGTTCTCTGCTGCGTTGTGTTTGCTGCGTTGTGTTCTCTGCTGCGTTGTGTTCTCTGCGTTGTGTTCGCTGCGTTGTGTTCGCTGAGTTGTGTTCGCTGCGTTGTGTTCTCTGCTGCGTTGTGTTCGCTGCGTTGTGTTCTCTGCTGCTTTGTGTTCTCTGCTGCTTTGTGTTCTCTGCTGCGTTGTGTTCGCTGCGTTGTGTTCTCTGCGTTGTGTTCGCTGCGTTGTGTTCGCTGCGTTGTGTTCGCTGCTGCGTTTGTGTTCGCTGCTGCGTTGTGTTCGCTGCGTTGTGTTCGCTGCTGCGTTGTGTTCTCTACGCAGCAGTGAACACAATGCACTATTCAAAATAGCAGATCTACAAGCTCACATGCTCACATGCTACGAGCTTGAAGATCTGCTATTTTTTGCAAAATCATAAAAATGTGTGCAAATCTTTGAATATATATATATTTAAAAGAGATTTGCGAGTGTGTGTGTGTGTGTGTGTGTGTGTGTGTGTGTGTGTGTGTGTGTGTGTGTGTGTGTGTGTGTGTGTGTGTGTGTGTGTGTGTGTGTGCGTGTGTGTGCGAGCTGTGTGCGAGCGTGTGCGTGTGGTTCCATCTACACACCCAGGTTCATGTCTCTCTCTCTCTGCCAACCAACCAAACACCACAGACTGTCAGTCGTTGTTAGAATAAATTAATCCCCCAATTATTCCCTGGATTATTGGATTAATGTCCACAATTTATTCAGACAATTAAAACCACAATAAAATAAGATAATAAAACATTATACGCCACACACGTTTCACTACATTTCACACGTTTCACTACATTTCACACGTATTATTTGTAACTCTATGTGTTTATCAGAATGAGCTTCATCCACAAGCTGAATGACACTCAGGTGTTGAGCTACCAAGATGTGACAAAAATGCTTATTGCACCAACGACCACATCTATTAGTTGAGTTTTCCCTTTTTAAATACGTTGTTCTGCGCCAATTGGTCACACGCCCACAAATAACACATCTACAGCTACTGTTCAGCTGTTTCAAATGTGCGTGTGTGTGTGTGTGTGTGTGTGTGTGTGTGCGTGTGCGCGTGCGTGTGCGTGTTGGTGTGTGTGTGTGTGTGTGTGTGTGTGTGTGTGTGTGTGTGTGTGTGTGTTAATTAGGTTTGCTGGGCTATAAACATATATTATTTTTGTGAAATAACCTGCAGAGAATGCAACTGGCAGGAGCACTGGTGTGTAAAGCACACACACACACACACACACACACACACACACACACACACACACACACACACACACACACACACACACACACACACACTAGATGAGGACTGTAGATAAATAAACAAAGTGGTAAATTGTCTAAAATGCATGAATCCCTTTTGCCTCAGAGTTCCAACCCACTCATTTTACACCCCCCCCCCCCCCTCCCTCTCTCTCACCACCTCTCTCTCTCCCCCTCACCACCCTCTCTCTCCCTGTCTCCCCTGCTCCACCTGCCTGACTCGCTCCCTCTCCCTCTCTCTCCCCCCTCCTTTTTTCTTGCTCATCCTCTCTCTCTCTCTCTCTCTCTCTCTCTCTCTCTCTCTCTCTCCCTCTCCCTCTCCCCTCTCCCTCTCCCTCTCCCTCTCCTCTCTCTCTCTCTCTCTCTCTCTCTCTCTCTCTCTCTCTCTCTCTCTCTCTCTCTCTCTCTCTTTCTCTCCTCTCTCTCTCTCTCAGTGAGAGCAGGTCATATCAGGACGAGGCAGAGCACTGCCTCCCAGACATCATTTATCTCCCTGCATTGATTGGCTGCAGTCAGTCAGTCAGTCAGTCAGTCAGTCAGTCAGTCAGTGACTGACTGACTGACTGACTGACTGACTGACTGACTGACTGACTGACTGACTGGTCACTCATATCCTTCCCCTTTCAAGTCACAGCCTTTGGGTCAGGTAGAAACTACAGCTACAGTATCTGGTCTCCTTATATTTAACAGTCAGAGTCAGACTCTCTCCCTGTGTGTGTGTGTGTGTGTGTGTGTGTGTGTGTGTGTGTGTGTGTGTGTGTGTGTGTGTGTGTGTGTGTGTGTGTGTGTGTGTGTGTGTGTGTGTGTGTGTGTGTGTGTGTGCGTGCGTGCGTGCGCTCTGGCACAGCTGGACCACTGGTTTTAGTGTTGTTAACAGAAGGTTCTGGTTCATCAGGACGGACGCTCACATAGTTATAATCATCGTTATGAACTAGTTATCATTGTTGTTGCTTCTATGTGTAACAGAATATGAGTCCATAACAACAGGCAGTGGTTGGAAAAGTACTAAAATGTTTTATACTTAAGTAAAAGTATCAATACTGCAATGTAGGAATACTCTGTTAGGGCACGGTCCGCACTGTTGTTCAACCTATGAGGGCAGAATCTGACCATGCTTTTCAATGGGAATGGCCTGGTTTGATGGTCTTGAATGGCCTGGTTTGATGGTCTTGAATGGCCTGGTTTGATGGTCTTGAATGGCCTGGTTTGATGGTCTTTGTGTGGGGAACACACCTTGTGTTTATGTGCTCTATAGAGCATCGCAGTTCCCGCCCACTTCCTGTTTTTTCGTGGTGCCGGAAAGAACAACTCAATGCATTTTTCCCATTGACATTTCCAAAAATATTTATATCTATTAATTTAAGCCTCGAATCAAGCCATCATGACATGACATGAATCATGACCATAAAACGTTTGATTCTGTGATTATTATTTATAAAATAAAATAAAATCACAGAAAAAAAAGTTTTATGGTCATGATTCATGTCATGTCATGATGGCTTGATTCGAGGCTTAAATTAATAGATATAAATATTTTTGGAAATGTCAATGGGAAAAATGCATTGAGTTGTTCCTTCCGGCACCACGAAAAACCAGGAAGTGGGCGGGAACTGCGATGCTCTATACACCATGTCTATTAGAAGCAGATAAACGCTGGAGACAGGTGCTGCTTTTCCCCTTCTGTCCAATCGGGTGAGTGGAAGGTGGCTACGGGGAGGGTCCTGAGAGTGAGTGACAGGTGTGTCACTGGTTAATGGGACAGAAGGTGCTGCAACCTCCCATAGGTTTAGTCTTTAATGCTCTGGCTGTAGAAAACAACCTTCATCAGCGGGCAGACAGAGTTTGGTGTGACCGCGCCCTGACAAGCAGACAGAGTTTGGTGTGACCGCGCCCTGACAAGCAGACAGAGTTTGGTGTGACCGCGCCCTGACAAGCAGACAGAGTTTGGTGTGACCGCGCCCTGACCGCGCCCTGACAAGCAGACAGAGTTTGGTGTGACCGCGCCCTGACCGCGCCCTGACAAGCAGACAGAGTTTGGTGTGACCGCGCCCTGACAAGCAGACAGAGTTTGGTGTGACCGCGCCCTGACCGCGCCCTGACAAGCAGACAGAGTTTGGTGTGACCGCGCCCTGACCGCGCCCTGACAAGCAGACAGAGTTTGGTGTGACCGCGCCCTGACCGCGCCCTGACCGCGCCCTGACAAGCAGACAGAGTTTGGTGTGACCGCGCCCTGACCGCGCCCTGACAAGGAAAAGTCCGGAATTCTAAATTGACTTGATAAAAGTACAAAAGTATTGGTATCAAAATGTACTTAACGTACTCATTATGCAGAATGTCAATATTTATACAAATCTTTTGAAAATATCTACAAGCTCACGATGCGTTGTGAGCTTGTAGATCGGCTATTTTCGAATAGCCGAAGTATATATAGGGTTAAAGTGGTTAATGTATGTTTTATAATAATCTAAACAGATCCAGGTTAGGTAACAGGAGATCTAAATAGATCCCATCGAGGCCTCACCGACAGCCTGTCCACCTACATGATTTATTTGTTACACTTTTCCTAATTCCTATTTCCTACTTCCTTTTCTTAACCAGGAAGGTCACTTCACCCTACATGATTGTTGGGGTGAACATCCTTGTCCTGGGGTGAACATCCTTGTCCTGGGGTGAACATCCTTGTCCTGGGGTGAACATCCTTGTCCTGGGTTGAACATCCTTGTCCTGGGGTGAACATCCTTGTCCTGGGGTGAACATCCTTGTCCTGGGGTGAACATCCTTGTCCTGGGGTGAACATGGCCGATCTACAAGCTAACAATGCGTCACAACGCATCTACAAGCTCGCTCTCTCTCTCTCTCTCTCTCTCTCTCTCTCTCTCTCTCTCTCTCTCTCTCTCTCTCTCAGTGTGTGAGCAGGTCAGATAAGGACGAGGCAGCACATCAAGCTCACAGCTTGTGAAACCAAAGAAAAGTATGAAGATAATAATGATATAAATAATAACTACATTGAAAAATGTAAATACTCCAGTAAAGTAACAAATCCTGAACTGTACAGTACTTAAATTGTAAATTACTTAGTTACTTTATACCACTGACAGCAATGATATATAATATATATACTAATATAATATATAATATTATATTTAACACATTGACCGCCAGACGTTAATCTCATAATGTACTCACCAGTGCCAACGTTTTATTGTTGTTTTTAGTTTTTTTTTCACGTTGCCATAGACCTCGTTAAAATCCTTAAGATTGAGCTGTGCACTGTTTGTAAACATCGCGGACATCTCCCTGCGTGTACCAGTCCAAACCACGTGTCAAACGGGGCATCCATGTTGTAGTTAGAACGGTTTAGGTTAAACAGTGATCAGCGAGGAGAAAAACTACAATCGAAGAAAATGGCGTTGCAGTGTGCGCTTTAGAATGGAGTCCTATGGGATCGGCAAAACGTGATCCAGAATAATTCCATTTCCGGTGGTGTTACGATGAAATGTGCCGTACTAGAAAATTTAAAAAAGTTTATTTTTTTCGAAAAAAAGGAAAAAGCACCACAGCCCGTAGGCTACGGGATCGGCGCTTTACAGTTGGATTTATCGGCCCGTAGGCTACGGGCCTGGCGGTGAGAGTGTTAATATATATAATAATATATCTGATCCACAGTATATTACATATATATTACATATATTACATATATATGTAATATTACATATATTACATATATATGTAATATACTGTGGATCAGATAATGACCTCTATCTATCATCACTGTTCATCACAAACCTCTCATCTCCATATTTGAATTTACATTAAGGCCTCTACAATCATTATTACATAATACTTTAATGTATGTTCCTCATACTACAGTCACACAAAAGCAGCAAAAATAGCAGATCTACAAGCTACAAAAACAGCAGATCTACAAGCTACAAAAATAACACATCTACAAGCATTACATTACATTACATTACATTACAGTCATTTAGCAGATGCTTTTATGCAAAGAGACTTACAATAAGTGCATTCAACATAAGTAGGGAACAAAACTACTAATCACCAGAAGTCTGAAGTGCATTCTTTCTAAAACAAGCAACTAAGAGCATACCTAGCGCTAAGGTAAAAGTGTAATATATCAGCTACCTACTGTCTTAAACACATGAGACAAATAGGAAAATCAAATGAGCAAGAGATAAAACTAATAAGTGTATCGAATAAACAAGATCCAATAAAACAAGAGCTCGTACAACTAATTAACAACTAACAATTAACAATTAACAACTAATTGACAACAAGTAGGCCAGGCTAAGAGGAAGGGTCAGGTAGTGTTTCCTGTGTTTCCTGCCACAAAGATAGTAGATCTACAAGCTACAAAACAAGGCCACGATGAGGCGTAACGTTGCTTCATATGTATAATGGTATATTATTTAATAGAGGTAATACATGTGTGGATTTGAACGCTATAATCCTAATGAATAATAATGGATATTTAAAAATGTTAAAATATAAAATAAATAAAACATCACAGACATGTAAAAAAAAAAGGAAAAATCAGCTTCATTGTCTCATCACAGATTTACAGAAGTAAAAAAGACAGACAGACAGACAGACAGACAGACAGACAGACAGACAGACAGACAAACACCCACACAGTGCTTATCTCTATAACTGAGCATCAGATTGACTCTATGGAAGGTGATTATGTCTCATTATTCAAACATGGTGGCTGCGTGAGAGTAACTTTATTCACATCACACACACACACACACACATCACACACACACACACACACACATCACACACACACACACGCACGCACGCACGCACGCACGCACGCACGCACGCACGCACGCACGCACGCACGCACGCACGCACGCACGCACGCACGCACGCACGCGTAAAAGTACTCATTATGCAGAATATCAAATGTATAAAAATCTTTTGAAAATAGCAGATCTACAAGCTCACAATGCCTCGTAAAAGCGACGTTGTGTGAGCTTGTAGATCTGCTATTTTCAAATGGCCGAAATATATATATATAGGGCTATAAGTGGTTAATGTATGTTCTGTAATAATAATCTAAATCTACAAAGTAACTAGTAACTAAAGTTTTCAAATAATTGTAGTGGAGTAAAAGTATCATATTTGCCTCTGAGATGTAGAGGAGTAAAAGTAAAAGTATTGAAAATTGGAAATTATCCATTAAAGTGAAAGAATACCTCAAAATTGTACTTAAGTACAGTACTTGAGTACTTGAGAAATTAGATTAGATTAGGTTATTATTTTTGGTATTTTCGGACAGACAAACCTGTTTTGTTTAGTTTTGTTTTTAATTAAAATGTGTATTGTTAATATAAATGCTGTTCTCTAAGTTTGTGTTTTTGTTCACTAACATTGATTATGTATTTTATGATTTGTATTGTGATGATTTTGCCTGGACCCCAGGACGAATAGTCTCCACTAATGGGGATCCTTAATAAACAAACAAACAAACAAACAAACTTGAGTAAATGTACTTAGTTACTTTACACCACGGATTATGCTTACTGTCTATTTACGTTGGTAGGAAACCAACATATTGTTTAAAAAAACACAATCAAAACAGAGGATATTTAACTGATGACGTATGGAATAAAGAACCTTTAAACTGATCTACTTTAAACTGATCTACTTTAAACTACTTTAAACTGATCTACTTTAAACTGATCTACTTTAATATAATATAATAAACTTTATTTATATAGCACTTTTCAAAAACAGGTTTACAAAGTGCTTAACAATACAAATACAATACATACACAGGAAATATAAAGGCAATTCAATGATGGAAAATGTAAAAACAAAGGAACCATACAAAAATAATAAGACCAAAAATAAGAGTGAAAGCAGAGAAATAGCTGACTATTCCTTCTAGCTAAAGGCCATTCTAAAGTAATGAGTTTTTAAAAGGTTTTTAAAAGTGGACACTGAAGTGGCCTGTCTAATTTGGAGGGGGAGTTGGTTCCACAGAAATGGAGCCCTAGCAGCGAATGCCCTGTCACCTTCCGTCACAAGGTTTGTCTGGGGGGGGACAAGTAAAAGTTTGTGTGCTGATCTAAGATTGCAGGTGGGTTTGTGGGGAGACAGGAGGTCAAAAATATAAATAGGAGCAAGTCCGTTCAGTGCTTTAAAAACAAACAATGACATTTTAAAATCAATTCTGAACGCCACTGGTAGCCAGTGCAGTGAAGCAAGAACAGGGGTGATGTGGTCATACCTCCTGGTTCTTGTAAGAACTCTAGCTGCTGTGTTCTGAATTAGTTGAAGGCGATTGATTGACTTTTTGGGGAGTCCAGAAAAAAGTGAATTACAGTAGTCCAAGTGGTTAGTGACAAAGGCATGAATAATGGTTTGTGCGTCGCTAAATGATCTGATTTTTGAAATATTCCTAATTTGGAAAATGGCTGTTTTTGCAATGTTGGACTCCCAGGTTCCTTGCTTCATGGGTGCACTGTAACCCCTGTGTGTGTAGTAACTGCGTTACCATGTCTCTACGGGTTTTTGGTCCAAACACAATTATTTCTGTTTTGTCATTGTTTAGCATAAGATAGTTATTTGACATCCAGGATTTTATGGCAGAAAGACAGGCAATCAAGGGGGAGACAAGAGAAACCGGAGAAATTGTGGTAGGGTCTGATGGGTCTAAGGAAAAATAAATTTGTGTGTCATCAGCATAAAAATGGAAGGAGACGTTAAAATTGCGAATGACTAGGCCTAAAGGAAGAAGATAAATACAAAATAATAACGGACCAAGGATTGACCCTTGGGGGACGCCACAAGTGACATCTGCATGGCTAGAGGACGCATCGCCAACTGAGACCGTGACGGTTCTGTCGCTCAGGTAGGACCTAAACCAGTCCAGTGCAGACCCAGTCACACCCACCCAGTTTTCTAGTCTGTCCAGTAGAATATTGTGGTCTATCGTGTCGAAAGCAGCGGAAAGGTCAAGTAACATCAACACAGTACAGCAGCCAGCATCTGTGTTCATCCTGATGTCACTTAAAACTTTCATAAGCGCAGTCTCTGTACTATGGTGTGTTCTAAAACCAGACTGAAACATTTCAAAGAGTGAGTTGTTGTTTAAAAAAGTTAAAAGTTGAGAATAAACCACTTTCTCTAGTGCTTTGGAGAGAAAGGCTAATTTCGAAATTGGTCTGAAATTGTTAAAATTGGAGATGTCAAGGTTTGATTTTTTCAACAGGGGTTTTACTACAGCTGACTTGAAGATAGAAGGAATAACACCGGAGGATAGTGATTTATTTAATATTGCTAAAATGTCTGGAGATAAAAAGAGGGAAACCTCTTTTAAAAAATGTGGTGGGTAGAGCGTCTGCAGGGGTGGAAGAGGGTTTCATGCTATTAATAATGTTCAAAAGGTCAGGCTGGGAAACTGAATTGAAGGAATTTAAGTATTGGGATACCTCCCTGTGTGGTACAGTAGAATGCACAGAGAAGGTACAATTTGGGTTCTAATGTTTGAGACCTTGTCTAAGAAGAAGGCCTGAAAGGTTTCACATCTCTCAGTGGATATAATTTCACTGGAGTCTGAGGGACGACGTGTAAGAGAATTAATGGTGCTAAAGAGAAGTTTGGGGTTATGGGGGTAAACCCATAAAAAAAAAAACGGATCTACAAGGCGTTAGATGGAACAACATGGAAACCATTGTGAGGATTATTCAGAGATAATAGAGATTATCTCTGATCATTGAGATTAGGCAATTATGTAATCATTTTGTGACTGACCGGGTGTGTGTTCTGGATGAAACTATGTCAGATCTGTGTGTGTGTGTGTGTGTGTGTGTGTGTGTGTGTGTGTGTGTGTGTGTGTGTGTGTGTGTGTGTGTGTGTGTGTGTGTGTGTGTGTGTGTGTGTGTGTGTGTGTGTGTGTGTGTGTGTGTGTGTTGCGCACGTGTGTGCGCGTGTGTGTGTGCACCTCAGGTGTTTATCGACATTATTAAGGATGTGTATGAACATGAAACATCATAAATACAGGTAATATGTGGAAAACAACTCACAGACCCAATTCCTCTCCAGGTGGGCATTAGAACAGGCTGCCCATGGAGTGCCATTAACTTTGTTCTTGCCATCAATGAGTGGATAAAGTGGTTGTGTGATTGTGCCCCACCCAATGTGCTTTCCCCAAACCCCGTCCAGGGTTATATGCGGACGACGTACAGCTAGCATCTCGGGAAGAGAGTGTTATTAAGAATATGCTCTCTAGAACAGACGCATTTCTAGACTGGTCCGGTTTAGAGGCAAAACACTCTAAGTGTGCTGTTCTTTACCAGAGACGTAGTGGCGGCAACCGCTGGTATAAATCTAAGACTGACAAGAGTCCTGAATTTACCATCAACTCAGAACCGATTAGTGTGTATGACCTGCATAGGACACTACTACTACTTAGGTCATAGATATAACATAGCTGGAGAATGGAAAGAACAGGTTGAATACATCATGACTGAGTTTATAGCCAGGCTGAACCTGATTGATGCTTCACCGCTGCCACTGCTAATGAATGGCGTCCCAAATGTGGAGTGGATATATAATGCCACAAGGCTGGCTCACCTGCTAAGCATGCTAAACAGTGATGACAAGACTGTCAGGGAACTTGCTAGATCTTCTCTGTTTCTAGATATGAAACGGCGTAAAGTGCCCGTGGCAAGAGAGGGCGAGCCAAGTTTCCTGGGGTTCAAAAGAAAGCCCAACCTTAAAATGGACTCGCATGCTACTGGGTTTGGGGTGTCGTCAGATTGGCCTGACCTCAATGACCTCTGTGCGAGAACCGGAGTATCCCTACACTGGGTCCGACCTGACTCAGACACTGTAGCAGTCTCTGAGGACATTATTACCAACTGTAGGATCTCAGTAAGGGCTACTGTTATTGATAAAGAACATCATTTATCACCAGTTAATGCACGGAGGTACCTTGTAATGTTACAACAGCAGAACCAACAACAACACTGGACTGGTTTAAAACTACAAGGAAAGCTAGCTTGCCTTCCTACTGCATATCACACCGTCTCTCACACAATATTCAAAAATTATGCAGTTGATGAGGATATAATCACCTTCACAGTCAAAGCCAGATTACAGGTCCTCCCAACCAGACTCAATCTTTCTCTGTGGTACCCTAATATGTTTCCTCCTCATTGTCTGCACCATGACCACACTCCAATTACTGAAGCTCTGTCACATATTCTGAACGGCTGCCATGTATATAAGGGCTAGGCATGACAGAATTGTTGACCTATTAGCTAAGGACATAAGTTCATATGTTTCATCATCTGCCAAAATGTATAAGCACTCTTGTGTTTCAACTGCCATGTTCATGCGCAATAATGAAAATGATGCCTTTTCAGATGTCACAGCTAATACACCAGATGTTGTTGTTGTTGATGAGGACAGTAGAGAAGTGACCATTTTGGAAGTGGCATGTACATTTGATCACAGCCTGGAAGAGGCATTCCTTACCAAGGTGCTTAAGTACCAACGTCTTAAGGATGCTATCATGCAGCTTGGTTTCAAATGTAAACTGCTTGTGTTCATATTTGGAAGCCTCGGTAATGTCCATAAATCAGTTGTGAGGGGCCT
>NC_137613.1:362960-365460 GCF_963280865.1 Gymnoscopelus braueri | reverse complement strand
ACAATAAGGACAGTTTGTTGTTGTTGCCGTGCAGAAAAAAAAACAGCGGCATATTTTGCACAGCGTTACATCACCGTATAGTGTTTCTAATTCCATCTTTCATGTTTCATGTGCGTTCTCTCGCTCTCTCTCTCTCTCTCTCTCTCTCTCTCTCTCTCTCTCTCTCTCTCTCTCTCTCTCTCTCTCTCTCTCTCTCTCTCTTTGATGTGAGAGCAGCTCCACACCAACACACCAAGACCACCAGTAGTGGAAAGTAACTAAGTACATTTACTTAAGTACTGTACTTAAGGACGATTTTGATTTTTTACTGGAGTACTTTTACTTCTACTCCACTACATCTCTGATCCAAATATTGTACTTTTACTCCACTACAATCATTATAAAACTTGAGTTACTAGTTACAGATTACAAAACATACATTAACCACTTCAGCCCTAATTACCTAATTACAGCCCTAATTATAATTATTGCGATGCGACGCATTTTGAGCTTGTAGATCGGCTATTTTCAAATGATATTTATACATTTTATACATTCGAAAACTTGTGAAATGGGAAATTCTACGTAATGAGTACCTTCTACTTTGGTACTTAAAGTACATTTTGATACCAATACGTTTGTACTTTTAACACATGTGTGTTAGAAGTGCCATAAACGGTCCGGACCGTTTTTGGCCCATTTTTATTTTTATACGTGGGGCCCACGTGGGGCGCTCTAACGAAACTTTGGGATCATCCAAGGAGGATGGAGAGGCTGTGTGTGGATCCATGTCAAAAATGCTTCCGGTCGGCCTTTCCAATGTTAACTCCTTGACTAAAAGCTTAATATCTACATTTCTTTTTAACGTGGTGGAAATGAGCCGTTTTCGATCGGCGATCACTCTGCAATGGAGTTAGAAATATTATTGTTCCAGGCGTTAGTCGGGACCCTCCGCCGTCTCGCACGCAGGCTTTGTTTACATGCACTTCCTGGTCGGGGCTTCTACAGCACGAAACATATCAACGTAAGTGGATGGAAGATATGCTGGCACTGGATGTACCCTATTTTAATAAACCTCTGGCACACAATGTGTTAAAGGTAGGGTAAGTGATATTTTTGGGTTAAAACAAAAAGTATTTTGTTAAAAGGTTAAAGCACTATATTCTGATAGTAATCATTGCTATAGAGTGTTCAGTAACAGGAGTCTCCATGTCTCTCCAGCTCTTTAATAAACAGAAAATACATTTTCCGGTAGGTGTCAAAATCTCAGCCAATCAGGAGAAAGTACCCATTTTTAAGCTTCATTTTTATAGTGTTCCAGTTCCAATTTTGCCTGCTCATTTCTTAGTGTCATCACTTCCAATTTCACTTGTTTAATCTATATCCTGATTGAGTTCTCTAGCCTGATTGGATAAAATTGGAAATGAAACTGAAACTGAAACGAAAATGCATTTTCTGTTTTATAAAGAGCTGGAGAGACAAGGAGACTCCTTTTACTGAACAAACACTCTATAGCAATGAGTACTATCAGAATATAGAGCTATTTAATACTTATTTTAACCAAAGAAAATCACTTACCCTACCTTTAAGTAAATGCTGAATTTCTGACTTTCACTTTTAAGTATTTCTACATTGCAGTATACATCCACACGGCGTAGTGTCATCAGTGGGTTGTACCTAGGGGGGCAGAGTTGCACTGGGGGGAAAACACAGATTTCCCCCAGCTGGTATAGACGGTGGGATGCTGGGTTTTCAAACTCATATGCTGTAAAACTGGAATGTTGTCCTGACTGGACAAAGGATCCAACACAACACAATGGCCCGAGGTTATCGGATTTAATCGCCTGGTAAGAGACTATTACATTTTCTATAGATATGATCAATTAAACTCATCATAATATCAAAAAGCAAAAGCCATTCATTCATCAATGATGTTTATAGAACACGTTTTAGTGAATTCCAAGTACAGGAGACATCGCCATTACAGTTTGGAAACGCAGTCAACATGCAGCGATTTACACACAAAACAAGCCAAACCCTAGACTATCCTCGTTTAAAAACCTACAGAAAACACAATTGTTAATCTGGCAATGAACACGGAGCTAAAGCAGTGTGTACATCCTGCATGATATTAAATGACGCACTTCGCCAAATCGTAATGGCGTCGGTACGTGCCGTTCACAAAACAGTCTCTAAACTGTACTTCAAATTCACTATAAACATTATTGATGACTTAATGGCTGTTGGGTTTTGATATTATGGTAAGTTTAATTGATCATATCTTGTAATAGTGTCTCTACCAGGCGATTAAACACTGTGCATATGTAAACATGTTTGGTAACAAAGAGGACAAAGGAGGTAACCAGAAGACTCGCCCCAAAATACCCTCGCCCCCATTTTTTCACCGACCAGCGGTTCTTGTATTCTTGTATTTGTTTTACAGAGGATAAGGTTTGAAATAAGTTCAGGGTTAGGCATAGTTTTACTGAGGTTCAGTTTAGTAATAAGGTTATGTTTTGGC
>NC_137613.1:345460-355460 GCF_963280865.1 Gymnoscopelus braueri | reverse complement strand
CTCATTGCTTAGTATTCCAGGCCTCTCTATCTTCCATTCCTAGTCTGAATCCCTGCATGTAGCAGAGTACTTCTACATTCATACAGTATTGATACTTTTACTTAAGTAAAACATGTTAGTACTTTTTCCACCACGCACTGCTGGTTTACAGAGTAAACCCCTTAAGCTCTAGCCTGGGTCCCAGCCTCACTCATCTGCAAAGAGAAGAGCCTGGTCACCACCTAAAGCAGCCAGTCTCTAGGAAGTCCTGAGTGGACAGGATTTCCGTTTCCCCCGGAAACGATATGTTTTGACCAATCACAACACTCGTTTCATTCACGGAGAATGTTAACAGATTTGTAAAGCATCAACGTCATTTCCTTGGGCGGTACTTCCGCCAAATTCAACCATTTCCGGTTGTCAACTTCCTAGACAACCAACATCCCAGGTCTTGCCCAGTGGGCTTAAGCTCTGGTTTAGACTGGGTCGTACCACTGAAACAGAGAGGGGTTTAGACTGGGTCGTACCACTGAAACAGAGAGGGGTTTAGACTGGGTCGTACCACTGAAACAGAAAGGGGTTTAGACTGGGTCGTACCACTGAAACAGAGAGGGGTTCAGACTGGGTCGTACCACTGAAACAGAGAGGGGTTTAGACTGGGTCGTACCACTGAAACAGAGAGGGGTTTAGACTGGGTCGTACCACTGAAACAGAGAGGGGTTTAGACTGGGTCGTACCACTGAAACAGAGAGGGGTTTAGACTGGGTCGTAACACTGAAACAGAGAGGGGTTTAGACTGGGTCGTACCACTGAAACAGAGAGGGGTTTAGACTGGGTCGTACCACTGAAACAGAGAGGGGTTTAGACTGGGTCGTACCACTGAAACAGAGAGGGGTTTAGACTGGGTCGTACCACTGAAACAGAGAGGGGTTTAGACTGGGTCGTACCACTGAAACAGAGAGGGGTTTAGACTGGGTCGTACCACATAAACAGAGAGGGGTTCAGACTGGGTCGTACCACATAAACAGAGAGGGGTTTAGACTGGGTCGTACCACTGAAACAGAGAGGGGTTCAGACTGGGTCGTACCACATAAACAGAGAGGGGTTCAGACTGGGTCGTACCACATAAACAGAGAGGGGTTCAGACTGGGTCGTACCACATAAACAGAGAGGGGTTCAGACTGGGTCGTACCACTGAAACAGAGAGGGGTTTAGACTGGGTCGTACCACTGAAACAGAGAGGGGTTCAGACTGGGTCGTACCACATAAACAGAGAGGGGTTCAGACTGGGTCGTACCACATAAACAGAGAGGGGTTCAGACTGGGTCGTACCACATAAACAGAGAGGGGTTCAGACTGGGTCGTACCACTGAAACAGAGAGGGGTTTAGACTGGGTCGTACCACTGAAACAGAGAGAGAGTAGGGACTGATACCAGAGAGCATCATGGGTAAAGACTGAGTGGGCCTCCATTGCAGCAGAATGACAGACAACATCCACAGGGGGGGGGGGGGGGGGGGGGGGGTGTGTGTGTGTGTGTGTGTGTGTGTGTGTGTGTGTGTGTGTGTGTGTGTGTGTGTGTGTGTGTGTGTGTGTGTGTGTGTGTGTGTGTGTGTGTGTGTGTGTGTGTGTGTGTGTGTGTGTGAGAGAGAGAGAGAGAGAGAGAGAGTGGGGGGGCTGATGAAACCTGCTGTGCATCTTGGCAACGGTCCAGGTCAGGACTCTGAGCGCTAACAGCCAAACTCTTACATAACTCTAACTACCAGACCTACTGTCCTTATGCACCTACTGTCCTTATGCACATACTGTCCTTATGCACCTACTGTCCTTATGAATGTACTGTCCTTATGAACCTACTGTCCTTATGAACCTACTGTCTTTATGAACCTACTGTCCTTATGAACCTACTGTCCTTATGAACGTACTGTCCTTATGAACCTACTGTCCTTATGAACCTACTGTCCTTATGAATGTACTGTCCTTATGAACCTACTGTCCTTATGAACCTACTGTCCTTATGAACGTGCTGTCCTTATGAACCTACTGTCCTTATGAACCTACTGTCCTTATGAACGTGCTGTCCTTATGCACCTACTGTCCTTATAACCTACTGTCCTTATGGACCTACTGTCCTTATGGACCTACTGTCCTTATGAATGTACTGTCCTTATGCACATACTGTCCTTATGCACCTACTGTCCTTATGAATGTACTGTCCTTATGAACCTACTGTCCTTATGAACCTACTGTCCTTATGAATGTACTGTCCTTATGAACCTACTGTCCTTATGAACCTACTGTCCTTATGAACGTGCTGTCCTTATGCACCTACTGTCCTTATAACCTACTGTCCTTATGGACCTACTGTCCTTATGGACCTACTGTCCTTATGAATGTACTGTCCTTATGAACCTACTGTCCTTATGCACCTACTGTCCTTATGAACCTACTGTCCTTATGAACGTACTGTCCTTATGAACCTACTGTCCTTATGAACGTACTGTCCTTATGCACCTACTGTCCTTATAACCTACTGTCCTTATGGACCTACTGTCCTTATGAACCTACTGTCCTTATGAACGTACTGTCCTTATGAACCTACTGTCCTTATGAACCTACTGTCCTTATGAACCTACTGTCCTTATGAACGTACTGTCCTTATGAACCTACTGTCCTTATGAACGTACTGTCCTTATGCACCTGCTGTCCTTATGAACCTACTGTCCTTATGAACGTACTGTCCTTATGAACCTAAATTAAATACATTTTCGATTGAGGACTTTTATGTCAACAAGATCATATGGAGTCTAAAACAGAGACTGGTGACAGGCCGAGATAGTTCTATTTTTCAAAGGATCAATTACCTGACCTGATGGGTACATTTGGGTCTTAACTAGCTACTAAATAGGTAATACAATAAAGCTATGAGGTTTGTAGTGTGGAACTACACCACCATAATAGTATTTAAAAGAAGCAATTGCAATCTTTCCCAAAAATGGCAGATCTACAAGCTGCAGATCAGATATAACATTTCAAAAACATTGTATAAATCTACAAGCTGCATCAGTTGTTTAACAAATGTCAAAGAGCATAGCATTATCAAAGATACAGTATGCCAAAAGGTCCTATGATTTTTAAATACATAAGAAGTGAAGTGTGGGAAAAAAATGGTTATTGGTGTTGATTTTCTCTGTAACCATTACTGTAGAATTGTTGAATACACTGTTTGAGGATACGTGACCAGTAGCATATGCGCAATGCTTGCTTGTCACTGCCATCACACGTGTATCTAACAATACAGTTTTGTTTTGAATATTTGTACATGATTGTATCCCATTGAATTAGCATAATGTCCTGTCATTCTATGAATTTTCTCTATTTTTATAGGACATAAATACTTTATATTTATGCCCTAAGGGCTGGAATGTAGTGGATAAAATTCATATAACAGTCATTGTGGTATGGATTAATTGAATGTATTAGTAGATGCAACAATCATCACCTGTTCTTCCTTGTTAAACTCCTCTCCCTAACAAAGTCTTTAAGAAACAGTCGACTCATGCTAACCTATTTCAAACGTGCCGACTATGTGCGAGTCAGTTATAGAATAAAGCCCATTTAAGGAATGACCATCTGTTGTTATACCTCTGTGTACCATCCTGCCAGTATAAATATGTGGAAGACATTGGTGTTGGGGAGTGATGGGGGAAGCCCTGGAGGGAGACACTAGTCTCTCTCTGCTGTGATGAGATCTACAATAAACATGGAGTTTGGTTCCTGACAACTGAGTCCTGCATCTTCCTGATCTGTTTATTTTACATAAAGTAACATGTAAAAGCTGCCATTACAAGACTGGGTCGTACCACTGAAACAGAGAGGGGTTTAGACTGGGTCGTACCACTGAAACAGAGAGGGGTTTAGACTGGGTCGTACCACTGAAACAGAGAGAGTTCGACTAAACGAACACATGGTCTTAAACCTTTTTTCGCTCTTATTGTTGTCAACATGGCCGACACAAATTCCCCCCAAAAAAAGCAACAACAAAAAAAGCATTTGGCCCCAAGTCTCTCTCTAGTACAGCACAGAGACAAGTCTCTCTCTAGTACAGCACAGAGACAAGTCTCTCTCTAGTACAGCACAGGGACACAAGTCTCTCTCTAGTACAGCACAGAGACAAGTCTCTCTCTAGTACAGCACAGAGACAAGTCTCTCTCTAGTACAGCACAGAGACAAGTCTCTCTCTAGTACAGCACAGAGACAAGTCTCTCTCTAGTACAGCACAGAGACAAGTCTCTCTCTAGTACAGCACAGAGAGACAAGTCTCTCTCTAGTACAGCACAGAGACAAGTCTCTCTCTAGTACAGCACAGAGACAAGTCTCTCTCTAGTACAGCACAGAGACAAGTCTCTCTCTAGTACAGCACAGAGACAAGTCTCTCTCTAGTACAGCACAGAGAGACAAGTCTCTCTCTAGTACAGCACAGAGACACAAGTCTCTCTCTAGTACAGCACAGAGACACAAGTCTCTCTCTAGTACAGCACAGAGACAAGTCTCTCTCTAGTACAGCACAGAGACACAAGTCTCTCTCTAGTACAGCACAGAGACAAGTCTCTCTCTAGTACAGCACAGAGACAAGTCTCTCTCTAGTACAGCACAGAGACACAAGTCTCTCTCTAGTACAGCACAGAGACAAGTCTCTCTCTAGTACAGCACAGAGACACAAGTCTCTCTCTAGTACAGCACAGAGAGACAAGTCTCTCTCTAGTACAGCACAGAGACAAGTCTCTCTCTAGTACAGCACAGAGACAAGTCTCTCTCTAGTACAGCACAGAGACAAGTCTCTCTCTAGTACAGCACAGAGACAAGTCTCTCTCTAGTACAGCACAGAGACAAGTCTCTCTCTAGTACAGCACAGAGACACAAGTCTCTCTCTAGTACAGCACAGAGACAAGTCTCTCTCTAGTACAGCACAGGGACACAAGTCTCTCTCTAGTACAGCACAGAGACACAAGTCTCTCTCTAGTACAGCACAGAGACAAGTCTCTCTCTAGTACAGCACAGGGACACAAGTCTCTCTCTAGTACAGCACAGAGACAAGTCTCTCTCTAGTACAGCACAGAGACACAAGTCTCTCTCTAGTACAGCACAGAGACAAGTCTCTCTCTAGTACAGCACAGAGACAAGTCTCTCTCTAGTACAGCACAGAGACAAGTCTCTCTCTAGTACAGCACAGAGACAAGTCTCTCTCTAGTACAGCACAGAGACAAGTCTCTCTCTAGTACAGCACAGAGACAAGTCTCTCTCTAGTACAGCACAGAGACAAGTCTCTCTCTAGTACAGCACAGAGACACAAGTCTCTCTCTAGTACAGCACAGAGACAAGTCTCTCTCTAGTACAGCACAGAGACAAGTCTCTCTCTAGTACAGCACAGAGACAAGTCTCTCTCTAGTACAGCACAGAGACAAGTCTCTCTCTAGTACAGCACAGAGACAAGTCTCTCTCTAGTACAGCACAGAGACACAAGTCTCTCTCTAGTACAGCACAGAGACAAGTCTCTCTCTAGTACAGCACAGACACAAGTCTCTCTCTAGTACAGCACAGAGACAAGTCTCTCTCTAGTACAGCACAGAGACACAAGTCTCTCTCTAGTACAGCACAGACACAAGTCTCTCTCTAGTACAGCACAGACACAAGTCTCTCTCTAGTACAGCACAGAGACAAGTCTCTCTCTAGTACAGCACAGAGACAAGTCTCTCTCTAGTACAGCACAGACACAAGTCTCTCTCTAGTACAGCACAGAGACACAAGTCTCTCTCTAGTACAGCACAGAGACAAGTCTCTCTCTAGTACAGCACAGACACAAGTCTCTCTCTAGTACAGCACAGAGAGACAAGTCTCTCTCTAGTACAGCACAGAGACAAGTCTCTCTCTAGTACAGCACAGACACAAGTCTCTCTCTAGTACAGCACAGAGACACAAGTCTCTCTCTAGTACAGCACAGAGACAAGTCTCTCTCTAGTACAGCACAGGGACAAGTCTCTCTCTAGTACAGCACAGAGACAAGTCTCTCTCTAGTACAGCACAGAGACAAGTCTCTCTCTAGTACAGCACAGAGACACAAGTCTCTCTCTAGTACAGCACAGAGACAAGTCTCTCTCTAGTACAGCACAGACACAAGTCTCTCTCTAGTACAGCACAGAGACAAGTCTCTCTCTAGTACAGCACAGAGACAAGTCTCTCTCTAGTACAGCACAGACACAAGTCTCTCTCTAGTACAGCACAGAGAGACAAGTCTCTCTCTAGTACAGCACAGAGACAAGTCTCTCTCTAGTACAGCACAGAGACAAGTCTCTCTCTAGTACAGCACAGAGACAAGTCTCTCTCTAGTACAGCACAGAGACAAGTCTCTCTCTAGTACAGCACAGAGACACAAGTCTCTCTCTAGTACAGCACAGAGACAAGTCTCTCTCTAGTACAGCACAGCGTGTCTTTGCCAAACAGCAGATATAAGGCACAGTATCCAGGAGTTCCAGAGGGTTGTTGGAACAGAGTTGGAACGGGTCCCAGATCTGTGCAGCTGTCAGCATTCTTCATGGTTGTGCTGTTAACCCTTTCAGAGCGGCAACGCGTCCGAGTCATTTTAACATTCTTTTGGGCGATAAAAAAAATAAATAGCAGATCTACAAGCTCGTAGCGCGTGCCACGCTATGAGCTTGTAGATCTGCTATTTTTGTTGTTGCTTTTTTGGGGGGGAATTTGTGTCGGCCATGTCGACAACAATAAGAGCGAAGAAAGGTTTAAGACCATGTGTTTGTTTAGTTGACTTTTTACGACTGTTACGAAAGCACTCGGTGCCGCACTATGTGAGCTTGTAGATCTGCTGCTTTGTGTGTGTGTGTGTGTGTGTGTGTGTGTGTGTGTGTGTGTGTGTGTGTGTGTGTGTGTGTGTGTGTGTGTGTGTGTGTGTGTGTGTGTGTGTGTGTCTTTACTCTGATGTAAAGAGTGTTTTTGCTGCGGCTGCACAGCTTGCATCGTTCTGCAGTAAACCTGCCATTAGCATTAGCATTAGCATGCAGCTCAGTGACCTGTCTGTGTGTGAGGGGCTTCTTCAAGGACCCCCTTAGCTGAGAGAGAGATGAAGCAGGGACCCCCACTAGTACAATAGGCAAGTGGGCCGTGGCTGTTTGGGCTGTTTATCTGGGCCTCAGTGGGCCGTGGCTTACAGAAAAAAGCAAATGCAAACAAACATTTACAAGCTACTTTAAGAAACACATCTTTGTACATTTTCATTCTACAGAGTGTACAGCGGTGCACACTGTTCACGAGGTGCCGTGTCATTGTTCCGACGGTTACTAACCCTATACCTAACCCTAACCCTAACCGCACGTGGAAGCCACGTATTCGGAGTAATGGGATGTCGGACTTATGGGCAGTCCCCGTTCACAAGTCTGTTCACGGGTCTGTTCACGGGTCTGTTCACGGGTCTGTTCACGGGTCTGCCATGACGGGTGTGAGTAGCGGCCTGAACTCTAGAGGTTCAGGCCGCGTAGCGTTGCAGATGTTTTGCAGATTAACCCATTCGGAACCGGGAACGCATCCGTGTAATTATTGTTTTATTTCTTTGGCTATTGAAAAATAGCAGATCTACAAGCTCATAGCGCGGCACCGAGTGCCGCGCTATGAGCTAACAGTTTTTTTGAAAAAACGTATGTTGCTATAATATCAGTGGTTCTCAAACTTTTTTCATGTCGAGGACCACCCAGAATGTATTTGGCCGCGGACCCTCATCTCAAAATATGATGTTCCAGGGACCCCCATGAAGCAAAGATTTGAGTTAAAAATGTTTGCTTTAAAAATATATATAAAATTCAAAGATGTGCAAACATTTTCACGATTTTTCAAAAATAGCAGATCTACAAGCTCATAGCAGGGCACTCGGTGAGCCTGTATAGATCAAGAGGAATCTTGAATCAGATTTTTCATCAAGATTCTCATCTAAAGTTTGCAGGAGCGAGCGGCCCCGCTTTGAACAAAACGACGCAAATCATGAACGCAGCGTCCCATGACGGTGAACCTCTGCATTCGCGCTACGTTGAGGAACAAATGCCCTATTATAGCGCCACCAGGAGGCCGATTTTTGCAAATACATTTTTGTTATATGATCTCCTACAAATGTTGTCCAAACATCACGCTAATGGGTATTATATATATATATATATATATATATATATATATATATATATATATATATATATATATATATATATATATATATATATATATATATATATATTATCTCTTTAGTGATCAAGAGGATCACTTTTTCTACTTCATATCCAATGATGGAAAAACTAAAACAATCCAGATTTTAAAAAGAAGCCTTATTATCCAAGCCAAGGTGAGCCAGCTAGGAGCAAGCAGGCCAAGGTGAGCCAGCTAGGAGCAAGCAGAGCCAAGGTGAGCCAGCTAGGAGCAAGCAGATGACAGGGAAACTAAAAACCAGAAGAAACCTGGGCTTTGGTACAGACCAAACTATCAACCAGAAATGAGAGATAAGAATTAGGACCACTGAGGAGATCACCAGAGCCACAGTGTTTTTTAGGCCTGGGGCCATGGACCAGAGGCCTAAAGAACCAACGTGAGTACCAAGCAGTAAGTACTGACAGGCAGTATTGAGCAGTGAGAACTTAGCCAGAAAGTACTATGAAAAAAGTACTATGCAATTGTACAGGCAGTGAGCACTGAGCACAGTGAAACCCTATAAGGGATCTAATACTTGGGTTAGTATTAATACTGAGCAAAACGTGTATACTGTTGAACTGTATGGGTCCCCCAGGGTTAGCCTGGGACTGGCAGTGAGTGCTGAGCAGTGGGTCCTGAGCAGTCAATACTGAGCTCCCCCTCTCCTCCTAACTTGTGGATTTTAGCTTGTGCAGGAAGAACTGCGTTTGACACTGGGAAGAAAATTACTTGATAAAGGGTAGCAACCCCTCGGGTTGTGACAATATCTTGTAAAACTGCGTGTGACACAGGGAGTACTGAGGAGCTAGTCCATAAAAACTGCGTTTGACACTGGGAAGAAAATTACTTGATAAAGGGTAGCAACCCCTCGGGTTGTGACAATATCTTGTAAAACTGCGTGTGACACAGGGAGTACTGAGGAGCTAGTCCATAAACTGCGTTTGACACTGGGAAGAAAATTACTTGATAAAGGGTAGCAACCCCTCGGGTTGTGACAATATCTTGTAAAACTGTGTGTGACACAGGGAGTACTAAGGAGCTAGTCCATAGCCTCCCCCTCTCCTCCTAACTTGTGGATTTTAGCTTGTGCAGGAAGAACTGCGTTTGACACTGGGAAGAAAATTACTTGATAAAGGGTAGCAACCCCTCGGGTTGTGACAATATCTTGTAAAACTGCGTGTGACACAGGGAGTACTGAGGAGCTAGTCCATAGCCATGAATATTGAGCAGTGAGTGCAGAGCACAGTAAGTAACACCACCTCCCCTCCTGGCGTTTGGATTAGAGCTTTTAAAAGCCTAAAACTTAGCCAGTTAAAATAGGAAAGAATAGCTAAACCTTCACCCTAACCATAACCACAATAGAGGGTGATTATGAATGTAAAGTCAGTGGAGACTCTTGTGTTTAAGACCTATACCCTAACCCTAATCTTGGTTAAGGGTGATCTGGAATGTAAATTCAGTGAGGGTGATTACTTGGTAAAACCAAGGGGGGTAATCACTAAAATTAGTAGGTGAGAGGTCAAAAAAACCTCTTCAAAGAATAAAGAGAACAAAGAACCTCACACCCAGAGATAAGAGGGCACCTTAAGGCCTATTCCTTTAACAGGATATGCACACACAGAGGTATTATGGGACTTCAAGGTCCAGTCCTGTAATCAGGGCACTTCACACCCAGAGGTGAAAGAGTACTCCAAAAAAAAATCCCGTCCTGTGATTAGGAACCTCACACCCACAGGGGAGGGGGTACTTGAAAAAGTACCCCCCTATAAATAGGTAAACTC
>NC_137613.1:295000-332500 GCF_963280865.1 Gymnoscopelus braueri | reverse complement strand
CGGAAGAGGGGGGGGGGGGGGGTTTACCAGACTACACTGAGTAGCCTCGTTCCCAGACAGGTTCTGCAGACAGACAGACAGGTTCTGCAGACAGACAGACAGGTTCTGCAGACAGACAGACAGGTTCTGCAGACAGACAGACAGGTTCTGCAGACAGACAGACAGGTTCTGCAGACAGACAGACAGCAAAAGGACCGTGAATAGGCTCTATGCATGGCAGCCATATTGTAAAGTGTGGTCCAGGTCTGTAACTCTGAGAGTGTACACATGGAACCAAATAGACCCTTACAGGTAGAGAATTGTATCAAATTGGGGTCCCTGGCCTAATGCATGTCTGTGTGTGTGCGTGCGTGCGTGCGTGCGTGCGTGCGTGCGTGCGTGCGTGCGTGCGTGCGTGCGTGCGTGCGTGCGTGCGCGTGCGTGCGTGCGTGTGCGTGTGCGTGCGTGCGTGCGTGCGTGTCCAACCAGACGGCAGAAAGTCCTTGTGCCAAACACCACAGCGTTGCTATGGAAACACCACAGCGTTGCTATGGAAACTATTTATGAAAACCTCCTCAGTGCTCGCTCTGAAAGACGGCGTGGGCGTTCAACACGCTCCTCTCTCTCTCTCTCTCTCTCTTTTATATGGTTGCTCTCTCTCTCTGTACTTAACCTGGTTTTCTTTATTTTTGTAAATTAACGCTCTGCAAAAATGGCCGATCTATATTTGACTCTTTAAAAAAATAATATATATATATATTTTTTTTTTTTTGGGGTCTTTATTTGGACAGTACAGTTGAGATAGACAGGAAACAGGAGAGAGAGACAGGAAGTGACACACAGCAACGTGTGGGCTTGGAGGACGTTATTGTTGAATGACTTTGGGTTTGTTTCCAGTGGGAAGCGAGCGCACAGATATAAATCCCGCCCACTACATTTGATTGGGTAAAGCGCGGCCTGCTTCCTGATCTGAAGGCCCGCCCACTTGTAACCAATGTGCATACAGTAGGTTCTCAACAGGGCTCCTGTGTGGGCGGGGCCTGTGTGGGCGGGGCCTGTGTGGGGGGGGGCCTGTGTGGGTGGGGCCTGTGTGGGCGGGGCCATGAAGGATCTGATTTTCCTATCTGTCTCTGTTTAAAGTAGGAAGCTGAGATATTACACGTTTACCTTAGCGCTAGGTATGCTCTAAGTTCTCTTAGAGAATACACTTCAGACTTCTGGTGATTAGTAGTGTTCTTCCCTACCTATGTTCAATGCACTTATTGTAAGTCTCTTTGGATAAAAGCGTCTGCTAAATGACTGTAATGTAATGTAATGTAATGTCTGCTAAATGACTGTAATGTAATGTAATGTAATGTAATGTAATGTAATGTAATGTAATGTCTGCTAAATGACTGTAATGTAATGTAATGTAATGTAATGTAATGTAATGTCTGCTAAATGACTGTAATGTAATGTAATGTAATGTAATGTCTGCTAAATGACTGTAATGTAATGTAATGTAATGTAATGTCTGCTAAATGACTGTAATGTAATGTAATGTAATGTAATGTAATGTCTGCTAAATGACTGTAATGTAATGTAATGTAATGTCTGCTAAATGACTGTAATGTAATGTAATGTAATGTAATGTCTGCTAAATGACTGTAATGTAATGTAATGTAATGTAATGTAATGTCTGCTAAATGACTGTAATGTAATGTAATGTAATGTAATGTAATGTCTGCTAAATGACTGTAATGTAATGTAATGTAATGTAATGTAATGTAATGTAATGTCTGCTAAATGACTGTAATGTAATGTAATGTAATGTAATGTAATGTCTGCTAAATGTAATGTAATGTAATGTAATGTAATGTAATGTCTGCTAAATGACTGTAATGTAATGTAATGTAATGTAATGTAATGTCTGCTAAATGACTGTAATGTAATGTAATGTAATATAATGTCTGCTAAATGACTGTAATGTAATGTAATGTAATGTAATGTAATAATCAGTCCAATCATTGTGTTTCAGGTAACATTTCACCTGCAGCCGTACAGCGGACGAACCGACCTCACAGTCCATGACAACATCAAGTACATCATTGACAAGTAGGTTTGCCCTTCTCACTTAAAGGAGCACTTCACACATTTTCAACCTATCTTCATATAATTGGTCCTCACTGATGCTCATTATAACAATTTCTGTGTCACATAGTTTGTTTGATTGATAGAATACTTTATTAGACAGAAATACACTTGGTAAGAGTACAGTCATACACTATAAGAGTACAGTCATACACTATAAGAGTACAGTCATACACTTGGTAAGAGTACAGTCATACACTATAAGAGTACAGTCATTCACTTGGTATGAAAAAAATCCTGTGGACTTGTTTCCATTGAGGTCCTATGTATTCAATTCATCAACACACATGTCAATCAAGAACACATGTTATTAATAACACATAATAACTACATTGGAATTTATTTAAAAATAAATTAAATAAAAATGAAATGAAATCTTGTTTGAAATCAAACCTGCCTGTAGTCTGTAGATGACACACACACACACACACACACACACACACACACACACACACACACGCACACACAGAGAGAGAGAAAAATAAATGCTGATAAATGCCACCTAGAACCCAGACTGGTTCTTCAGAGTGATGTCATAGAAGGTTCTCTAAAGAACCCTGTGGACCTGTGTCTATTCTTGGTCCGCTCCTTTTCCCCCCTACCCCCAAATATTGTCGTTGAAAATAGCAGATCTACAAGCTCACTTGTAGATCTGCTATTTTTGGTTTATGTTTGTCCATTAAGACAAAGTCAGGATGCTAAGGTTTAAGTGGTTAAAGGTGTAGCAGCAACAACCGGTTCTTTCTGGTTCCTCAAAGAACTTTGATAAATAAGATAAAGTTAAAAAAGGTTCTCCAGAAGCATTATGAGGAACATCATGAAGAACCGTTCACTAGATAAATGCTTCTTTAGGTGGAACCGCCTTTTAACCCATTAAGACCTGAGGCAGATTCTAAAAAAAAAATCCTAAAAAAAAGTCCTAACTGTTTTTAGAAAAAAACCTATGTTGCTATAATCAGTGGTTCTCAAACCTTTTCATGTCAAGGACCCCCAAAATGATATGTATTTGGCCACGGATTCCCCCCCCCCCCCCAGAAGCAAAGATTTGAGTTAAAAATGTTGTTTCAAAAATATATATTTATTCAAAGAAAGATTTGCACAAATGTTTAAAAAAATTCAAAAATAGCAGATCTACAAGCTCATAGCGCGGCACTATGAGCTTGTAGATCTGCTATTTTTGAATAGCCCAAAGAAATGTAAAAATGAATGTCCTTCGTGTTCTCCTCAGGTACGGGACGCACGGCGCGTTCTACCGCTTCCGCTCCGGCGGCGGCACGGGTCGAGTCCTGCCTCTGTTCTACGTGTACGACTCGTACCTGACGCCTCCAGAGTCCTGGGCCCGGCTGCTGACGGCCGGCGGCGCCCGCAGCGTGCGCGGCACGCCCTACGACGCCCACTTCCTGGCGCTGCTGGTGGAGGAGCGGCACCGCCACGACATCCTGGCGTCCGGCTTCGACGGCATGTACACCTACTTCGCCTCCAACGGCTTCTCCTTCGGCTCCTCCCACCAGAACTGGGCGGCGGTCAAGACGTTCTGCGACGCCCACGACCTGCTGTTCGTGCCCGGCGTGGGGCCGGGCTACGCCGACACGGCGGTGCGGCCCTGGAACGACCACAACACGCGCAACCGCGTCAACGGACGCTACTACGAGACCTCCCTGCAGGCGGCGCTGGCCGTCCGGCCCGAGATCGTCGCCGTCACGTCGTTCAACCAATGGCACGAGGGCACGCAGATCGAGAGGGCGGTGCCCAAGAAGACGGCGAGCCGCCTGTACCTGGACTACCAGCCCAACCAATCGGATCTCTACCTGGAGCTGACGCGCAGGTGGGCGGAGCTTTTCAACAAGGAGAAAGACAAGTGGCTGATGTGACGCTTCTGGTTCCTAATTGGCTGACGGGTTGGGTCACACCCATAGCTTCTGCTTCCTTATTGGCTGACGGGGTGGGTCACACCCATAGCTTCTGTTTTTTTATTGGCTGATGGGTTGGTCACGCCCATGGCGATGGAATAATTCTTATTTGACATTCATTAAAACATATACACTATAAAAGCCTGAGTCTTAAGCACATTAAGACAT
This sequence comes from Gymnoscopelus braueri, assembly GCF_963280865.1. NCBI lineage: Eukaryota > Metazoa > Chordata > Actinopteri > Myctophiformes > Myctophidae > Gymnoscopelus > Gymnoscopelus braueri. The sequence continues at coordinate 328,313 of NC_137613.1, read as the reverse complement.
TTTCCCTACAAAATGACGTCACTTCTGAAGAGCTTCTCCTGAACTTTATTTTGGAATTCTTTACTCTTAGATCTTGTGACTCGATTGGTCGGTTGGGTGTGTGTGATCCCCCCCCCTCCCCCCTCTGAACGCAGTTTACCTTTTTGTATTTGGGACGACCGACGGCATCCTTGGTCCATTGAAAGTCAATGCGTCCCATTGAGCGGTTGGAACCACTCGGACAAATATAACGTTTCTAAAGTGTTAGCTGCACTCTGCCTAGCCAATCACAAGACGGGGGAGGCGGGACATGGAGCGTGAAAGAGAGCAAAACTACATTTTTAAATATGGATGAAACATGTTGTCACGGCAACTCTGTTGTCACGGCAACGCCTCTGTGTTGTCATTGGCTCAATCAATGGTTCTCTCTACTGACTGACTCTGATCTGGCGGTGCAACGGTTAATGGAACTAATTGATCTAATCATCGATTTAATAAAATAAATGATTTTTTTGGGGGGGGGGGAATAGCTGATCTACAAGCTCTCAATGCATTGTGTTGTGAGCTTGTAGATCGGCTGTATTTCCGCAATTTCTGCGCGTCACTGTTCTACGGTGAAGTATACAACGGGGCTTCAGTGGTTAATCAACCGTCTATTAGAAATGTTTCACGTACATTCACTGATATAAAACATTTATTATCAAATTATAACACGTTTTTCTAATCAATGGAATTTCTTCGTATTTAAATAATAATTAAAAACAAATTGTAGGAAACTAAAGATAAAGGATATTTACTCGCAACCCATAAAAATGGGTCTGTAACCCCAAAAGGGGGCTCGACCCACTGTTTGGGAACCTCTGAGATAATGGATTACACTGAGATAATGGATACTCTGATAATGCATACTCTGAGATAATGGATTACTCTGAGATAATGGATACTCTGGAAGTTTGTTTGTTTTGTCCAGTAACACTCTGTTTAATCACTGTTTAATTGAAGTTACAACTTCAACTTCAAAAAGTTACAAGCTCACAGCTTGTAGATCTGCTGTTTTATTATGGTATCTTTTGCTGACAGACTGATGAATAACAGATCTACAGTTTGTACACAGTCAAACACTCAGTGTTAATTAATGTAAACGGTATTAATGTTAAGGTTTTTACAGTGTAAATGTCATTGCAGTGATGCAGTGTAACTCAACGCAATTCTGTTTTTATTAAGTATTGTTTCCTTTCAAAATAAATCTAAATGACATCTGTTTGTATTCTGTGCTGAAGGATGAGTGGCATTAAGTTTGAATAAAAACAATGATTTGTTTGTCTTCAAGAGATGCAAACAGAATAAATAGGTTAAGAGCCAGACGCATTGAGAGCTTGTAGATCTGCTTTTTTCACTGAACTTCATGCTCCAAATGAGTGAAACCAGTCTAATGACTGAGAACTTTAATCCATGTATATTTTGATACCAATACTTTGTGCTTTTAACCCTAACCCTAAGATTGGTTGATTAATAACAAAGAAGCACAAAAACATAAGAAAAATAAATCCTAAACGTTGTTTTACCGTCTGTGGCATTCTGAAGACTTTGAAGCATGAATTTAAAATGTAAAGCCTTATTTTAAATAGATGAATTTAAAATGTTGTAAAGCCTTAATTTTACATGAATTTAATATCCTTAGAAAAAGAAACAAATGGTGACATTGTAGAATCATAGGTTTTATTAGAATCATAAATGAAAGCCACATTTTACCAAAGATATCAAAAGCAGACGGGTTGCCAGGTTGGGATGCCGGCTACAAAAGCACATTATTTACTTACAAATAAAAAGTTCACAGGGAAATAAAAAACAATATGAATGAATGGATGGAGGCTGGTTAGAAGGTTTGATGTCTGACGTCTTTACAGAACAAACTGGGTCTTATATTTACATCAGTGGATCAGCCAGATCCAGTGGATCAGTGGATCAGTGGATCAGGTGATCAGGTGATCAGTGGATCAGCCATATCCAGTGGATCAGTGGATCAGGTGATCAGGTGATCAGGTGATCAGTGGATCAGGAGATCAGGGGCCAACTTGTAAATCTCAAAAATATCACCATGAAAAGTCATCATTCAAAGTTGTGGAGCTGATGACATGTACAAATCATATATATATATATATATATATATATATATATATATATATATATATATATATATATATATATATATATATATATATATATATATATATACATATATATATACATATATATATATATATATATATACATATATATATACATATATATATATATATATATATATATATATATATACATATATATATACATATATATATATATATATATATATATATATATATATATATATATATATATATATATATATATATATATATATATATATATATATATATATATATATCATACATCATTAACCCATTAAGATCTGAGGCGATTCTTAAAAAAAATCTAAATCCTTTTTATTTTTTTTTATGTTCATGATTTTTCAAAAATAGCAGATCTACAAGCTGTAGATCTTTTTTAATAGCCAAATAAATCTAAAGTGACACAGATGCGTTCCAGGCCTTAATGGGTTAAATGATACATATACATATCATGTCATTAAAATCTTAAATGTTTAGTCGGAGGGCCCACTTCCAGTACCCTCATGGCCCAGCAGGGGGCCCTGGACCACAGGTTGAGACCCAGTGATCTACAACAGGCCTTGTCTCTTCAGATCTTCATACGTCTTCTTGTTCACCACGTTCCCAATGGAGTCTTCATACTCCTCCTAGTGGACACAGAGCACATTACATACATTATTTATTATTATTATTATCTATAAGGAGTCTTCATACTCCTCCTAGTGGACACAGAGCACATTACATACATTATTTATTATTATTATTATCTATATATGGAGTCTTCATACTCCTCCTAGTGGACACAGAGCACATTACATACATTATTTATTATTATTATTATCTATAAGGAGTCTTCATACTCCTCCTAGTGGACACAGAGCACATTACATACATTATTTATTATTATTATTATCTATATATGGAGTCTTCATACTCCTCCTAGTGGACACAGAGCACATTACATACATTATTTATTATTATTATTATCTATAAGGAGTCTTCATACTCCTCCTAGTGGACACAGAGCACATTACATACATTATTTATTATTATTATTATCTATATATGGAGTCTTCATACTCCTCCTAGTGGACACAGAGCACATTACAACATTATTATTATTATTATTATATATATTTTAATCTTTGTTTTATTGTTTTTTCTGCACATTAATAACAAATTCAGTCATATTAGGTTCATGATATATTATTATTATATATATATGGAGTCTTCACACTCCTCCTAGTGGAGAGAGAGCACATTACAAACATCATTTTCATCAATCTATTATTAAAATGAATGCAGTGATGAGGGTTTACCTGTGTGTGTGTGTGTGTGTGTGTGTGTGTGTGTGTGTGTGTGTGTGTGTGTGTGTGTGTGTGTGTGTGTGTGTGTGTGTGTGTGTGTTTACCTCAGTGTCAGGCTGCCATCTCTCTGAAGCTTTCTGAGACTTCAGTTTGGCCCAAACTGAATGATAAAAACAACATAAAAACCTCTGGTTAGAATCAACTGAACACAGGAAACCATTCCCCCCAAAAATATTACAATGTACATTGTAGTAATTTATCAGACTCTCTTTACTACTGGGACGGAAGGCCGGGGCTTGATCAACCCCGGCTGGGTCACCTGGGCGACTGGGGCGAGGGTGTATGTTGATACGAGACCCCAAACACCCGTCGACCCCCCAGGCTACCACACTGATGACACGTCCCAGGCTACCAAACTGATGACACGTCCCAGGCTACCAAACTGATGACACGTCCCAGGCTACCAAACTGATGATACGTCCCAGGCTACCACACTGATGATACGTCCCAGGCTACCAAACTGATGATACGTCCCAGGTGCACCCACGTGATGTCTTTTATTTATAGTTATTCTATTACATTACATTCTATTTGATAAACAGATACATGCAGAGGTAAGGTCCAGCTTGTATCATCTAAGGCTGCTCGCTCAAATCAAGTCTGTGCTTTCTTTGAATGATTTAGAGCGTGCCATTCATGCTTTTATCTCCACACGTTTGGACTACTGTAATGCACTTTATGTTGGCTTAAACAAAGCCTCCATAATGCACCTTTACAGATAGTCCAAAACGCTGCAGCACGTCTCCTAACGGGAACCCGCAAGCGTGACCACATTACAGCCATTCTGCTTCACTTCACTGGCTCCCTGTTCGCTTCAGAATGTATTGTTTGTTTTTAAATCACTGAACGGCCTGGAACCTCAGTGTCTCTCTGAACTCCTAGAGGTGTAGAACCCTCCTATAGGTCACTGTGGTCTGCGGGCCAGTAGAGGTCTCTAAGTCAAACACTCTCCCCCCAACATCCAGACTTTTAAATCTGGCCTCAACTCTCACCTTTATACCGTGGCTTTTGATCCTGTTTCTGTGGTCTATGTTTTGTTTCACTGTCTGTGGTCTAGGCCTGTCCCCGACTAAGGATTTGTTTAGTCGAATCTAATTGGCGACTGATTGCCAATAGTCGACTAATAAAAAAAATACAAAATAAATAGAAAAATAACTTTTTTTTCTTCTTTTTTTTTAGGGCCAAAATACATTTTATTTCAAAGGGCCAAGTCTACACAGTTTGTTTTGTCTCCAGCAGAGTTTCTAGTGTCTCTATCTCTCTCTGGAAGAGGTTGCACATGAACTCTGCAGCCGCACTGAGGCGCTCCAACACAAACAATACCAATACAAAGACGAGGAATAAGAAGAAAAAAGTGTAAGTTACGTGTGGTTGCAGGTGTAGACTTGGCCAAAAAAACAATTTAAAACATTTTTGGCCCTTAAAAAAAAAAAAATGTTTCTTTTAGATTTCTTTTAGATTCTAGATTCGACTAAGAGACACGCAGTCGACTCGGACCCCCCGCGACTAACCAGTCGACTATTCGACTTAGTCGAGGTCAGGCCTACGTCTATGTTTTGTGTCTTGTGTTTTTTAGTGATGTGTCTCCTTCTGTTGTTTATTTTACTGTACGTTTTGCTGTGGTCACAGGTAAACCATGAACCTAGCTTCAGTCTAAACATTATAATATTACAAAAATAAATAATTAATAATTAATCATGTGTACATTGAAACTATAGCATCTCTCTAAATAACATGCTGTCTAAATTACATTTTAACTTTTACATAATGTAAAATGTCAACAAAGCCATGAGGTTTGATTTCTGTGACTTATGTATTCCTGTTTCATATGAGAAACACTGTTTTCTGTGACTTATGTATTCCTGTTTCATATGAGAAACACTGTTTTCTGTGACTTATGTATTCCTGTTTCATATGAGAAACACTGATTTCTGTGACTTATGTATTCCTGTTTCATATGAGAAACACTGATTTCTGTGACTTATGTATTCCTGTTTCATATGAGAAACACTGTTTTCTGTGACTTATGTATTCCTGTTTCATATGAGAAACACTGTTTTCTGTGACTTATGTATTCCTGTTTCATATGAGAAACACTGTTTTCTGTGACTTATGTATTCCTGTTTCATATGAGAAACACTGATTTCTGTGACTTATGTATTCCTGTTTCATATGAGAAACACTGATTTCTGTGACTTATGTATTCCTGTTTCATATGAGAAACACTGATTTCTGTGACTTATGTATTCCTGTTTCATGAGAAACACTGATTTCTGTGACTTATGTATTCCTGTTTCATAAGAGAAAATGCTTACGAGAAACGGCGTCCTCGATCTGCGTGACGTTGGCAAAGTGGGCGGTGTTGGGAATGCCCAGGCAGCGCATGCCGTGGGCGTGGCGCCACTCCTGGTGACACAGAACCACAGAGAAACATGTTTCAGTGTTACACGTTCCACAGTCACACAGAACATAGAAACATATTTCAGTGTTACACGTTCCACAGTCACACAGAACATAGAAACATATTTCAGTGTTACACACTCCACACTACAGTCACACAGAACAACAGAAACATATTTCAGTGTTACACGTTCCACAGTCACACAGAACATAGAAACATATTTCAGTGTTACACGTTCCACAGTCACACAGAACATAGAAACATATTTCAGTGTTACACACTCCACACTACAGTCACACAGAACAACAGAAACATATTTCAGTGTTACACGTTCCACAGTCACACAGAACAACATAGAAAGATATTTCAGTGTCACAACATTCTTGGTAACATTGTCAGCAGAGAGAAAGGTAATAAACAGATAGAAACGTAATAAACAGACAGAAAGGTAATAAACAGATAGAAACGTAATAAACAGACAGAAAGGTAATAAACAGACAGAAAGGCAATAAACAGACAGAAAGGTAATAAACAGATAGAAAGGTAATAAACAGATAGAAACGTAATAAACAGACAGAAAGGTAATAAACAGACAGAAAGGTAATAAACAGATAGAAACGTAATAAACAGACAGAAAGGTAATAAACAGACAGAAAGGTAATAAACAGACAGAAAGGTAATAAACAGACAGAAAGGTAATAAACAGATAGAAAGGTAACAAACAGACAGAAAAGTAACTAGAGGTCTCCGCCAGGTCAGGTAGGTTATTGTGGCCTCCTGGTGGCGCTATAATAGGCCAATGTGAAAAGGGTGGCATTTCTTCCTCGGCCTAGTGGGAATGTGCGTGCATTCATGATTTGAGGCATTTTGTTGCAAAAATGTGTTTTGCTAAAGTAGACCTGCTGGTGGCACTATAACAGGGCAATGTGAAAAGGGTGGCATTTCTTCCTCTGCCTAGAGGGAATGTGCGTGCAAATTTTCACGTAAATCGCAAGCTGCGTTCATGATTTGAGACATTTTGTTCAAAACTGACCAATCCTGCAAATTTTGGAAGCCAACCTTAGCCAATCAGGATGGAATATGAAATATCGGACAGATGCGTCTTGATCACATGACTATAGAGATACTGTGTACCGATTTGCGTGATGTTTGGATAAAATCTGAAGGATTAATATCCAAAAATGTTATTGACATAAGTCGGCCTCCTGGTGGCGCTTTAAAAAGCAGATGTGAAAAATGCAGTGCAGATGTTTTTTCTTGGCTTCTAGGGAGTATGCGTGCAAAGTTCCACGCAGATCGGTGCAGTTATAGTTAAAAATGCAAATTGGCCTGTTATAGCGCCACCATGAGGCTGATTTGAAAAGTTTTAAGTGGCATTTCTTCCGCGGCCTAGTGGGAATGTACGTGTGCAATTTTATGGAAATGGCAAGCTGCGTTCATGATTTGAGGCAGTTTGTTCAAAACTCACCAATCCTGCAAACTCTGGAAGCCAACCTTAGCCAATGAGGATGGAATATGGAAAATTGAACAGATCCGGGTTGATCACATGAATATAGAGATACTGTGTACCGATGTGCATGACGTTTAATTAAAAACTGTAGGAGTAATGGGTAAACATGTGTTTTGCACACATCGGCCTCCAGGTGGCGCTATAACAGGCCCATGTGAAAAATGTGGGGCAGAGGTTCTGAATTGACATCCAGGGAGTGTGTGTGCACAGTTTTGCAGCGACCGGGCCAACGGTGCCGGAGATTAGCTGCTAACACACAGACAGGACGGACACACACACACACACACACACACACACACACACGGACGGACAGGGGGCAAAACATACTCTCTCGCCATGCCTTTCGGCCTGGCGGAGACAATAAACAGATAGAAAGGTAATAAACAGAAACAGAAACGTACTGCAAAGTGCCTCTGGAAGGCCTTGGGTCCGCGGTAGGTGTAATTTCCACAGATCTCACAGTTATAGTTGATGTTCAGACCGTGGAGTTTGTACAGCCAGTAAGGAATGGGCTGCAAAGAGACAACAAAGAGTTAAACAGAAGTCACTTGAAAGTTACGTTTTAGTATTCTGTCTGTCTGTCTGTCTGTCTGTCTGTCACACAGCCGTCCTTCCTTCAACATGCAGTTGAGCTGTTAGCTCCGCCTCAGCTGATCTACAAGCCCAGGTCAGCTGAGTTCTCTGCGCGACACAGTTGTAAACGGGGCGGCAGTGGCTCAGGGGTCGAGTGGCCGGGGTAGAGTGAACTGGAAACCGCAAGGTTCCCAGTTCGATCCCGGGCTGGGGCGCTCCCCTAGAGTTAGTGTCGAAGTGTCCTTGAGCAAGACGCTGAACCCCTAATTGCTCCCGATGAGCAGGTTGGTGCCTTGCATGGTTTCCTCCGCCATCGGTGTATGAATGTGTGTGTGAATGGGTGAATGTAATGCACAATCTATGTAAAGCGCTTTGGGGCGGCAGTGGCTCAGGGGTAGAGTGGCCGGGTAGAGTGAACTGGAAAACCGCAAGGTTCCCAGTTCGATCCCGGGCTGGGGCGCTCCCCTAGAGTTAGTGTCGAAGTGTCCTTGAGCAAGACACTGAACCCCTAATTGCTCCCGATGAGCAGGTTGGTGCCTTGCATGGTTTCCTCCGCCATTGGTGTATGAATGTGTGTGTGAATGGGTTAATGGCACAATCAATGTAAAGCGCTTCGGATAGAAGCGCTATATAAATGCACCATTTACCATTTACCATTTTAAACAGAAACAGAAACAGGCTCCAGTAGGCAGGAACACAGACATTATAAACACAGGAACACAGACATTATAAACACAGGAACACAGACATTATAAACACAGGAACACAGACATTATAAACACAGGAACACAGACATTATAAACACAGGAACACAGACATTATAAACACAGGAACACAGACATTATAAACACAGGAACACAGACATTATAAACACAGGAACACAGACATTATAAACACAGGAACACAGACATTATAAACACAGGAACACAGACATTATAAACACAGGAACACAGACATTATAAACACAGGAACACAGACATTATAAACGTGTAATATTTCTCTCCTCTTATCAAAACCCTGAAAATGAATTAAGCAATATTACACGAGAGGGTGTGCTTTACCGTCATTATTGACACGCCAGTGACGCGGTCAGGAACGAGGCGTAGCTGAGTTCCGCAAGCATTGCGAAGTGCCAATAATGTAGGTAAAGCACACCCTCTCGTGTAATATTGCGATTATACAACAGTTACCAACAAAACACATCCAAATGTATTCATATTGTGGGGCAATTCATAATAAAAATGTTTCGCTATCATCCGTTTCCCTGTAAAGAGAAGAGTTTATTTGACTGAGACATTATAGGTTTAATGACATTCACTTTTACACCACATTCAAAGTCTTTGTCCTGGTCCTTCAAAAGTGTACAAAAAGTTTTAAGTGAAAATTCCATTCCAGTGATCCATGGCAAGTGTTTTTCTCTCACATTTCTAAAGCCTTTTCAACTGCAATGAAAAAATAAATCTTTGCCTGCGGGTGTCGCTGGTGAGGGATTTTGCCTGTCAATCATCGCCTCTGCTCCGCCCCCCTCAAAGGAAAGGATAGGGGAGGGGAGGGGCGAGGAGGAGAGTGGGCGGGATTAATCGACTGTGACCTCACTGTCGAAGGGCCAAGCTCAGATTACTTTTCAGCCTAATTATTCAGAAAACCCCAGACCACAGAAAATCCACTGAATGTTCTAAGTTCATATTTTTTGGGTGTAATTGAGGTCATAAAACCCCAAATAAAACATTGAAAATAAAAAAAGTGAAAATGAATGTCATGATACCTTTAAATAGTCCCTGTAGCAGCGCTCTGAGGCACCGTCTCATCAACACAGCTGATTCCAGCCAAAATAACTGATCTACAAGATGGCGACGCGTAGTTAACTTGACTTCATTCCTAGACTTCTCTAATTTATCGAGTTCTTCATTTGTCATTGGAACATATCTCTCATTTGGTTTCGCGTTCTACTTCTCATCCTCTTCTTCTAACCATTGATCAACCCTAAGTCCACCAAATAAGTCAAAATTAACAACATAGTCCATTTTGCATAGCTGTTTGTTCTCCTGTGGCGGCGGTGGGTCAGGCTACTGTCTGTTTGTTTTCCTACTGTACGGGACAGCGTGACTTCACAGCACAGCTGTGCCATATATGGTCTAATCAGGTGCGGACTGCAGTGCGGAGTGATTTATTAATGTGATTAGGCCCGTGCTATCATGCTGGTTTGAAGCACGGCTAGATAGCTATTTCAACCAATGCTTGGTCGGAACTACCTGTTGTATAACATAAATTAAAGCCATAACCCTTCACTAATATAGTTGGTTTCACTATTGTGTTGAGCCTGTTATTAGAGCATGTGTATGTGTGCGCGTGTGTGTTTATTAATTATACATTATTATATAAAATATTCCAATATATTTGAATATTAACACATTGTGTGCCAAAAACAGTCCGGACCGTTTTTGAGAATCCATGCGTCATGTGCCATAAACGGTCCGGACCGTTTTTGGCAAAAAAAAATGTTAATACGTGTGGCCCACGTGGGGCGCTCTAACGAAACTTTGGGATCATCCAAGGAGTCTCTGAGAAGGAGAGGCCGGATGTGGATCCATGTCAAAAATGCTTCCGGTCGGCCGTTCCAATGTTAACTCCTCGACTAAAAGCTTAATATCTCCATTTCTTTTTAACGTGGTGGAAGTTAGAGATGCACCGATACAGGTTTTTTCAATTTCGATCCGATCAGATATATTAATTTGGATATTTTCAGATACTTTGCCGATACCCGATACTTACAGTAAATACTAAATATAATAAAAATGTATTATCTTTCAATTAAAGCCATTTATTAATTGTAGGATAGGCTTCAGTTCAAATAACAGAGTGCAGTCAGTGCAACTGAGTGCAAAATGCAATGGCATTGGCAACTCTTTTAAATACTTTGTAGGCCTATACTTTAATACAAAACTATCAATCAAGTGCCTTACAGTACAAATACAAACAACTGGCAAATACAAAAAAGTGGCAACAAGGAAACCACATCAGTTTCTTGTTTTAACAAATAAACAAGTGCCTGGCAGTGCAAACTGCAAATACTTAACTGGCAAATACAAAAGAAGTGGCAACTCCTTAACTTGTTTTACAGAATATTTTAAAGTGCAATAACAGTAGAAAAACAAATAGACTATGATCTATCACCGAAAGAAAATACCTACAAATAATACATTAAAACAATGTGCATAGCTGCTTCTTAAAATTGTATTAAACACAATAAATAAAATACTGTAGGTCTGTTTTAATGCAGCAGCAAGCACTGTAAACAACTCATTGTTAGTCCCCCCAGGAATCCGCGATTCCGCGATCGCGGAAATTACCGCAGATTTGAAGGCCATCCGTGGATTTCAAAGCCGTCCGATAGATTAGAAGGCACAGTGCAGAAAACAAGAAAAATCTCGGTAAAACACCGCCGTATGGAGAAGTATTCTCTCTCTGTCTCTGGGCAGTGCGAGCTGCTGCTAAACCCCCCCCCCTCCTCCCCCCCCTCACACACACACACACACACAGGCACGTAGAGAGAGAAAGAGAGAGGGAGAGAGTTAGCCTCGCGTGGCCAGACAATATCACACGACACACTGCGTGGATATTAGTCTGGTCCCTATCAACCATAGATTTTTTCCAAGGGGCGGTTACAAAAAGATCCAAACGGACTCTATTGGTTAGACCTAAACCAATCAGAGCAGTGCTTCCTTGTACGAACGAATCAGAGCAGTGCTTCCTTGTACGTCATTGCTCCAAATAAGGTGATAAGCCCGCCCACATTTGGATACTGGGCCCTGATTGGTCCCGCACAACCTCTGTGGGAGAGAAATAAATTCTCTATGGAGGGGGGCCAGACCTAATCTGCCGAGGGCTAAAGTGCAATTTTGCAAAGGCAGATTCGTCTGGAACCAGGCTAGGAGAGAGAGTGCTGCGCAACGACAGCGCAACTTCTAAGCAAGTTAACGATGGCTCGTTGACCCCAATTTGACCACTAGGCAATCAACACTGAACAGCACTAATTAATGGCAGCTGTGATTCTTGTGTCTGTCTGTGCAGCCTAGATATCAAGTAATTCCCTGTAGAGGGACCCTCTCCCTCATGTTCAACTTCAAGTGTGACTTCTACTTTTCCTCAAAAGGACAACTTTATTATTTCCATCCTGAATGACAAGCCTAATATTATTATTGCATTTGGCTATGTGCAATAACTGCAAGCCAATGTTCAGAGGCATTGTCAGTATTTGTCTTAATTTCTTTAATTCATATTTCTTTAGTCGCCAATAATTCAACTGTAAGCCAGTGTTTTGAGACATATTGTCTTGTATTTCTACAAAATAAATGGTAAAAAAAATGCATTCTACATGCATAAATACAAAAAAAATACAAAATAAAAATTGATTGGATTGGTGATTGCTATCGGCCTGATCGGACCACCTCTATTTATAACCAGTAACATTGACTCAATTACTATGTTCCACGGTATTTTAGTACTTTTTTTGTTATACCGTTTTAGAATGGTATAACAATTAATTGTATCTATTTCATTATGGAATTTACTTATTTCAGGTTTTAATGCCCGCAGAATATTAACGATTAGCCGCGGAATCAAGACTTGCTCTCCGTGGAATCAAGACTTGCTCTCCGTGGAATCTAGACTTTTTCTCCGCGCTTTCCTGGGGGGACTACATTGTGTAGTTTCACTACTAACATCTGGTCCTCTGACGTTAGCCCAATGTCGCTAATCAGTCTCTCACTGTACATTGGGTGAGTGTGGAGAATTATGCTTTTAACAGCGCGGTGCTGCAGGTGAAAGAGTGCAGGCCCAGGGGCTCACACACCAGCGAGTTGATTAAACCCACAATGAAGGAGATGCTGGATAACTGGAAGATCCTGCTGGCTGAAGTACATGTGGTTTTGAGAGACAACGCAAGTAACATGAAAAAGGCGATGGATGAGGTGCCGGTTGATAGTTTGGCCACACACTGCAGCTTGTTGTTCACGAGGGGATTCTCTCCCAGCGCAGTGTACATGATGCCCTCGCTAACGCAAGGAGAATAGTGACTAATTTTCTTTGAAGACATTCAAACAGAGCTAGGGCAGGAGCAGGACACAAAACGTCTTCAGCAAGACGTTCAGACAAGGTGGAACAGCTCGCTGATACAAAGCCTACTGGAACAGAATATACGATGAAACACTTTCTCCACCCCTCGGAACATTGGCTTCACATCATTGCACTTTGCTGTGCTGCGTCTCAATTGTAAAATATCTCCAAATTACGGACATGTTTTCTTTGTTTGTGCCGGCCCGGCTCCACCAAACGAAAACACTTCCTTCAGCGGTGCTACTGCGTGTGGCGTTGATAGGCAAACGGAAGACTCGCACCAAAACTCATGGCCCCATTGTTTTTTCGCGGACCAGCGGTTCTCGTATTTGTTTTACTGAGGATAAGGTTAGAAATAAGTTTAGGGTTAGGCATAGTTTACTGATGTTAAGTTTAGGAATCAGGTTAGGTTTTGGCACCGTTTTACTAAGGTAGGTTTAGGCATAGTTTACTGATGTTAAGTTTAGGAATAAGGTTAGGTTTTGGCACCGTTTTACTAAGGTAGGTTTAGGCATAGTTTACTGAGGTTACGTTTAGGAATACCGCCGGATTTGCCGCGGAGCGACTGTGTTTTAGGACGAGCGTGTTGGTGTTCAGTCTACAGGCTGCCCATGCTGTGAAGCCGTGAGAGAAGAGTGGACAGCGACGAAAAAAAGTTTTCTGGATAAGATTGTGAATTTGTGGGATCGTTTTATTTAATAATAATTTGCTAAAAGGTTTGATTACGGGCTTATGGGCGTGATTATATTATATATTTATAAACCAAAGACTTTTTTATGTGGATCGGTTACGTCATGATCAAAACCCCATACGTGAATTAAGTCATATCAGAACCCGATACCGATACGGTATCGGTGCATCTCTAGTGGAAGTGAGCCGTTTTCGATCGGCGATCACTCTGCAATGGAGGATCGCGTTAGAAATATTATTGTTCCAGGCGTTAGTCGGGGTCTCTCCGCGGTCTCACTCGCACGCTTTGTTTACATGCACTTCCTCGTCGGGGCTTCTACAGCACGAAACGTATCAACGTAAGTGGATGGAAGATATGCAGGCACTGAACGTACCCTATTTTAATAAACCTCTGGCACACAATGTGTTAAAAATAATAAAGCATTGGAATTGGAATGTGATGATAGAGCCTTAATGTACACTACCTCTATGAGGGAGGGGGTTAGGGGTTAAAGGTGAGGGGTCAGGGGGGTGTATATAGTACCTCTCTGTCCCAGCCCAGAGGGAGGTTCTTAGGGTTAGGGGTTAAAGGTTAAAGGTCAGGGGGGTGTATACAGTACCTTTCCGTCCCAGCCCAGAGGGAGGTTCTTGGGGTTGTAAATGATCTCGTTGTCTTCGTCTTCACTCTCACTCTCACTGATCTGCTCCTCCTCCTCCTCCTCTCTCTCCTCTCCGGTGCGAGCCTGTTTCCTCTGGACGTTCTCATGGGTCAGCTGTCTCTGCTCCTGAAGGGGCAAGGGTCAGGGGTCAGGGGTCAGACACATTCTAATAAAACAACTGGTATGATTAAATAGCAGATCTAAAAGTCACATTATGAGCATGTAGATCTGATATTTTCACACTATTTCTGCCTATAATATGATATAACATATAATATAATATAATATAATATAACATATAATATAATATAATATAATATGATATAACAAACAGCCTGAAACAGAGCCACCAGGTTGACAGTGGTTAAATGTCCTCTTATGGTTTACAAAGTATGAGCTGCTGGACTGGGGAATATAAAGCTACAATCCAAAGGTTTTATGGCTGCCGTCTCCCTCTTCTGGTGGAGAGAGGTAATTGCAACCATGTCTGAACTTCAATAATAGACGTCAGAACGACCAATTTGGTGTGCCGTCTGCTTCAAATAACTTTATTGACAGTAGGGGTCCTACCAGACACCAGGGTGTTAATGTGTGTTTCAGACTCACCCCCAGAATCTCCACATACTCATAGACCTGAGCCTCCAGGAAAGCCACCTCCTTGTTGCGCTCCGTGTCCCTAAAGATACGTCATGGATGGAACCATTAGGACACACAATGCTTTCATCATATAGACACCTAATTATAAATTAACTGTTCAGTTATATACATCTAATTAAAAGAAAATGAACTGAGTTATAGACATATAAATAAATATCAATAAATAGAAACATACTTCTTAGGGCCTTTAGATTTAGGGTTCTTATAGACATGTAAATACATATAAATAAATAAATAGAAACATACTTCTTAGGGCCTTTAGATTTAGGGTTCTTATAGACATGTAAATACATATAAATAAATAAATAGAAACATACTTCTTAGGGCCTTTAGATTTAGGGTTCTTGGCAAACAGAGAAGGATCCAGAGATTCTAGAGATTTGCCTTTGGTGCTGAACAACCTCTGTGCTCTTTCCTCTAGAGTTCTGGAACACATAGACACCAATACATTAATATACACAACATTAGACACACAGTAACGCACAACACATAGACACCAATACATTAAAATACACAACATTAGACACACAGAACATAGACACCAATACATTAATATACACAACATTAGACACACATAGATTAGTGTGATGAAGAGCATTAGCTCCAGATGTCAGTAAGTTATAATAATTACTACATTAAAGGGATACTTCACTTTCACATAAAATAAACATTAAAAAAATATATTTTAAAAAAATTAAAGAAGTTATGGCAAAATAAAGGCCCCCTCACACATTAGTAGGACACTCTAATGCGTGAGGGGGCCATGAATTTTCCATTACTTTTTTCATTTATTTTTAATATATTATGTTTATTTTATGTGAAAGTGAAGTATCCCTTTAAGTATTATTATTATTATTAGTATTTTAATAATCCTTACCCTCCACATTTGAGGCCCAGGGCCATCAGAGCAGACTTCAGTCTGTCCAGACCTAAAGAGGCCAATTCCTTTAAGAGAATGAAGGAGAAAATTAGTCAAACATTCAGTGCATCCACGGCAACGCTCCTTCCTACCTCAAGGAATTAGTCCCCTCCGCTCTTCAAACCCATACCTCCTCAAAACCCACAAGGCCGATCTACGTACCATGGGCCACCGGGCTTTCTGTTCGATCTCCCCCGATCTGTGGAACACCCTCCCTGTTCACCTGAGACCACAGTCTGTGTGGAACACCTCCCTGTTCACCTGAGACCACAGTCTGTATGAAACACCTCCCTGTTCACCTGAGACCACAGTCTGTGTGGAACACCTCCCTGTTCACCTGAGACCACAGTCTGTATGGAACACCTCCCTGTTCACCTGAGACCACAGTCTGTGTGGAACACCTCCCTGTTCACCTGAGACCACAGTCTGTGTAGAACACCTCCCTGTTCACCTGAGACCACAGTCTGTGTGGAACACCTCCCTGTTCACCTGAGACCACAGTCTGTGTGGAACACCTCCCTGTTCACCTGAGACCACAGTCTGTGTGGAACACCTCCCTGTTCACCTGAGACCACAGTCTGTATGGAACACCTCCCTGTTCACCTGAGACCACAGTCTGTATGGAACACCTCCCTGTTCACCTGAGACCACAGTCTGTATGAAACACCTCCCTGTTCACCTGAGACCACAGTCTGTATAGAACACCTCCCTGTTCACCTGAGACCACAGTCTGTATGGAACACCTCCCTGTTCACCTGAGACCACAGTCTGTGTGGAACACCTCCCTGTTCACCTGAGACCACAGTCTGTGTGGAACACCTCCCTGTTCACCTGAGACCACAGTCTGTGTGGAACACCTCCCTGTTCACCTGAGACCAGTCTGTGTGGAACACCTCCCTGTTCACCTGAGACCAGTCTGTATGGAACACCTCCCTGTTCACCTGAGACCACAGTCTGTATGGAACACCTCCCTGTTCACCTGAGACCAGTCTGTATGGAACACCTCCCTGTTCACCTGAGACCACAGTCTGTGTGGAACACCTCCCTGTTCACCTGAGACCAGTCTGTATGGAACACCTCCCTGTTCACCTGAGACCACAGTCTGTATGGAACACCTCCCTGTTCACCTGAGACCAGTCTGTATGGAACACCTCCCTGTTCACCTGAGACCACAGTCTGTGTGGAACACCTCCCTGTCCACCTGAGACCACAGTCTGTATGGAACACCTCCCTGTTCACCTGAGACCACAGTCTGTATGGAACACCTCCCTGTTCACCTGAGACCACAGTCTGTGTGGAACACCTCCCTGTTCACCTGAGACCAGTCTGTGTGGAACACCTCCCTGTCCACCTGAGACCACAGTCTGTGTGGAACACCTCCCTGTTCACCTGAGACCAGTCTGTATAGAACACCTCCCTGTTCACCTGAGACCACAGTCTGTGTGGAACACCTCCCTGTTCACCTGAGACCAGTCTGTATAGAACACCTCCCTGTTCACCTGAGACCAGTCTGTATAGAACACCTCCCTGTTCACCTGAGACCAGTCTGTGTGGAACACCTCCCTGTTCACCTGAGACCACAGTCTGTATAGAACACCTCCCTGTTCACCTGAGACCAGTCTGTATAGAACACCTCCCTGTTCACCTGAGACCAGTCTGTATAGAACACCTCCCTGTTCACCTGAGACCACAGTCTGTGTGGAACACCTCCCTGTCCACCTGAGACCACAGTCTGTATGGAACACCTCCCTGTTCACCTGAGACCACAGTCTGTATGGAACACCTCCCTGTCCACCTGAGACCACAGTCTGTATGGAACACCTCCCTGTTCACCTGAGACCACAGTCTGTATGGAACACCTCCCTGTTCACCTGTCTGTATGGAACACCTCCCTGTTCACCTGTCTGTATGGAACACCTGTATGGAACACCTCCCTGTTCACCTGAGACCACAGTCTGTATGGAACACCTCCCTGTTCACCTGAGACCACAGTCTGTGTGGAACACCTCCCTGTTCACCTGAGAACAGTCTGTATGGAACACCTCCCTGTCCACCTGAGACCACAGTCTGTGTAGAACACCTCCCTGTTCACCTGAGACCACAGTCTGTATGGAACACCTCCCTGTCCAAGGTTTTACCTCTAGGCTTTATGCCCCCATGTTTTAATAGTTTTGTTTCAGTTTCTTAGTTGTTGTTTTCTTTTATTGGTGTGATGTTTTTTTGCAATTGCCTTCTGTAGCACTTTGAGATTTCTTGCAAATGTAAAGTGCGTTATAAATAAAATCCATTATTATTATTATCTGCACGATTCACACAAATGACCTATTTGGATTCAAAACAGCGATTTTCATCGAAAAGCTAGACGTCTGCATGCGTGGAGAGACTGGAGAGACTGGAGAGACTGGAGAGCAGGTCTTACCTCCCAGGAAGAGAATGCAGACAGATCCAGATGAGCTCCAGCGTGCGTCAACGCGCTGCTCGTCTCTTTCTAGAAAACAGAGATAAAAAATATACAGGCTAATTAAACGAGACACCAAGAACCAAGCCTCTAAAAACACTGCTACCTTTTCATGACGCAGAAAAACAGAGACAGTCGTGATGATCACATACAGGCCAGCCTGGGAAGGTCCCGTTCTCCCACTTCTTCTCAAACTCCATCAGAACTTTCCCGTAGAGCTCGTTCTGGTCCAGCAGAGGTTTGACCCGGTCGGTGTAGTCCTGGAGGTACTCTAACAACATCTCTAAGTACCTGAAACACACACAGTGGCCCTCATTTATCAATGGAGCATAAAAAACTGTCACATTTATGAAGCGATCCTATACAGCCAATCCTAGCGTACATTTGGTCGGAGCTTTGATAAATCTGACGTCTGAAAACGAGCGTCATTTAAATAAGACGCCCTTAAATATTCTCCAAACGCCACGATTTAAAGACATGAAGAACCAGAATACGACCTAACAAAGCATGGAAGCCCAATAAGAAAGAGTCTCGCCGGCTCGCCTCGCCGCCTGTCAAGTCACACACACACACGCACGCACACGCGCGCGCGTCGCAATGACGCGTTGTGAGCTTGTAGATCTGCTATTTTCAAATAGCCAATGCAGCCAGATCTGCAATCTTATCTGAATGACTGTTAAAGCAGTTTGTTTAAATTAGTTTATTAAATGTTAAATGATCTCCACACTGTCTATGTTTACATCTATCCACACTGTCTATGTTTTACATCTATCCACACTGTCCATGTTTACATCTATCCACACTGTCCATGTTTACATCTATCCACACTGTCCATGTTTTACATCTATCCACACTGTCCATGTTTACATCTATCCATACTATCCATGTTTACATCTATCCATACTGTCCATGTTTTACATCTATCCACACTGTCTATGTTTACATCTATCCACACTGTCTATGTTTACATCTATCCACACTGTCCATGTTTACATCTATCCACACTGTCCATGTTTACATCTATCCACACTGTCCATGTTTACATCTATCCACACTGTCCATGTTTACATCTATCCACACTGTCCATGTTTACATCTATCCACACTGTCCATGTTTACATCTATCCACACTGTCCATGTTTACATCTATCCACACTGTCCATGTTTACATCTATCCACACTGTCCATGTTTTACATCTATCCACACTGTCCATGTTTACATCTATCCACACTGTCCATGTTTACATCTATCCACACTGTCCATGTTTACATCTATCCACACTGTCCATGTTTTACATCTATCCACACTGTCCATGTTTTACATCTATCCACACTGTCTATGTTTACATCTATCCACACTGTCCATGTTTACATCTATCCACACTGTCTATGTTTACATCTATCCACACTGTCCATGTTTACATCTATCCACACTGTCCATGTTTACATCTATCCACACTGTCCATGTTTACATCTATCCACACTGTCCATGTTTTACATCTATCCACACTGTCCATGTTTTACATCTATCCACACTGTCCATGTTTTACATCTATCCACACTGTCCATGTTTACATCTATCCACACTGTCCATGTTTACATCTATCCACACTGTCCATGTTTACATCTATCCACACTGTCCATGTTTACATCTATCCACACTGTCCATGTTTACATCTATCCACACTGTCCATGTTTTACATCTATCCACACTGTCTATGTTTACATCTATCCACACTGTCCATGTTTTACATCTATCCACACTGTCCATGTTTACATCTATCCACACTGTCCATGTTTACATCTATCCACACTGTCCATGTTTTACATCTATCCACACTGTCCATGTTTTACATCTATCCACACTGTCCATGTTTTACATCTATCCACACTGTCCATGTTTACATCTATCCACACTGTCCATGTTTTACATCTATCCACACTGTCCATGTTTTACATCTATCCACACTGTCCATGTTTACATCTATCCACACTGTCCATGTTTACATCTATCCACACTGTCCATGTTTTACATCTATCCACACTGTCCATGTTTACATCTATCCATACTGTCCATGTTTACATCTATCCACACTGTCCATGTTTTACATCTATCCACACTGTCTATGTTTACATCTATCCACACTGTCCATGTTTACATCTATCCACACTGTCCATGTTTACATCTATCCACACTGTCTATGTTTACATCTATCCACACTGTCCATGTTTTACATCTATCCACACTGTCTATGTTTACATCTATCCACACTGTCCATGTTTTACATCTATCCACACTGTCCATGTTTACATCTATCCACACTGTCCATGTTTTACATCTATCCACACTGTCCATGTTTACATCTATCCACACTGTCCATGTTTTACATCTATCCACACTGTCTATGTTTACATCTATCCACACTGTCTATATTTTACATCTATCCACACTGTCCATGTTTTACATCTATCCACACTGTCCATGTTTACATCTATCCACACTGTCCATGTTTACATCTATCCACACTGTCCATGTTTTACATCTATCCACACTGTCCATGTTTACATCTATCCACACTGTCCATGTTTTACATCTATCCACACTGTCCATGTTTACATCTATCCACACTGTCCATGTTTTACATCTATCCACACTGTCCATGTTTACATCTATCCACACTGTCCATGTTTTACATCTATCCACACTGTCTATGTTTTACATCTATCCACTGTCCATGTTTACATCTATCCACACTGTCCATGTTTACATCTATCCACACTGTCCATGTTTACATCTATCCATACTGTCCATGTTTACATCTATCCACACTGTCCATGTTTACATCTATCCACACTGTCCATGTTTACATCTATCCACACTGTCTATGTTTAACATCTATCCATACTGTCCATGTTTACATCTATCCACACTGTCTATGTTTACATCTATCCACACTGTCTATGTTTACATCTATCCACACTGTCCATGTTTACATCTATCCACACTGTCCATGTTTTACATCTATCCACACTGTCCATGTTTACATCTATCCACACTGTCCATGTTTACATCTATCCACACTGTCCATGTTTACATCTATCCACACTGTCTATGTTTAACATCTATCCATACTGTCCATGCTTTTCCACTTATAGCCTAATAGTTAGTTAGTTGTACTTACTTTTTGTATTCAGCGTTCTTCCTGTCCTTAGAGATGTCAAACAGCTGGTCAAACGAAGACAAGTAGGAGATGTACTCTAGTTTCTGTCAGGAGCACATGAAACACACGTTAAACACACTACAGAGGACTAAAGAGACATTAAACTGTACATTAATAACTACTAACTGTACATTAAACTGTACTTGGTTACTTAACACCACTGCGAGAGAGAGGCTTGCGTCGCAAAAGCCAGTGTTGTTAATTCAGCCAAAATCTGTCACTTGCATTTATTGTTTGATCGGCTGGTGATAAAACTTAACAGTCACAAGGTATTTATAAACATACTTGTGTGGATGACGGTGACGGAGAATTTTAATGAAGACTTGATCAGGACGCGCTGCGCACTTCTGTGTTGCACAGACTGTGTCTCAGCCCGTACAACATGTGACGCGCGGCCACGACCGCGGTCCACGCTTTTTATCTTTACTTTTTATTACTGATGTTATGTTAAAACTAAATGTTAAAAAAGGATTGATCAGTGATATTACTCAAACAGAGAACATAACCTCTCCAGAATCATAATCAACAGTTTCACAACGTGCTGGATAGAAGTGCTGGAGTGGAGTACTGGAATGGAGTGTTTTGATCGGAGCGTTTGATCGGTCATTTTCGCTGCGATCCGATTCGATCTCCATTTTTTAGCTGATATCGGGCCGATATCCGATCTGTTAATCGGATCGTGGCATCTCTAATCACAGGTTTACAGCCTGTTAAACATATAACCTACGCGTTAAGTACCTGAGGTTAGACATAAGGTGTGTGAGCATGGCAGCAGATATATAAATATAATATAGATATATATCTACAGTACATATCATGTATATACTGTACATGATGGCTCACCTCTGCCCCCTTCAGGTTGATGAACTTCAGGTAGCAGTCATGGAGGTCCAGGTAGCGACCGTAGCCTTCCTCATCACTGAACTCCACCAGGTCTACACACACACACACACACACACACACACACACCTTAAGTACAAAGATAAATCCTAGCAAGCGTTTCAATGTTCCAGTTGAAACACTTTTCTTTTTTTTATTCAGAGTAGCCAATTATTTTTTACCCCTTTTTTCTCCCCAATATAGTCGTTAAGTCAGTTAATTAACATAATATATAATATAATGTAGTCGTTAAGTCAGTTAATTAACATAATATATAATATAATGTAGTCGTTAAGTCAGTTAATTAACATAATATATAATATAATGTAGTCGTTAAGTCAGTTAATTAACATAATATATAATATAATGTAGTCGTTAAGTCAGTTAATTAACATAATATATAATATAATGTAGTCGTTAAGTCAGTTAATTAACATAATATATAATATAATGTAGTCGTTAAGTCAGTTAATTAACATAATATATAATATAATGTAGTCGTTAAGTCAGTTAATTAACATAATATATAATATAATGTAGTCGTTAAGTCAGTTAATTATATTAATATATGATATAATGTAGTCGTTAAGTCAGTTAATTATATTAATATATGATATAATGTAGTCGTTAAGTCAGTTAATTAACATAATATATAATATAATGTAGTCGTTAAGTCAGTTAATTATATTAATATATAATATAATGTAGTCGTTAAGTCAGTTAATTCTGCTCTCACACATCTCTGTGTTGTCACTGCTGTCGTATCCTACTGACTCACCTGTCAGTGAGGAGCCTCCACCAGGAGGATGTAGAGCCTTCATCCTACTCCTCCCACCCAACACTCCCCACTGACAGGCTCCGCCCCCCCCCCCCCCCCCCCCCCCCCGCCAGCCATTTCCATTCAATTTCCATTGAATGGAAAAGAGCTTTTGACAGATATTAATGTACAAATATATGTTCATGTGTAACATGTGTTTAGATCAATAAAATACATACTCTGAGCCTCTTCACTGGCCTTCACCAGCTCATCAAATAATAATAATAAATAATAATAATAAATAATAATAATAAATAATAATAATAAAATACGTACTCTGAGCCTCTTCACTGGGGTTGTCTCTGGCCTTCACCAGCTCATCAAACTCCACTGACATCGGCACACAGATCTAGAGGGAGGAAACGTAGTAAAAATATGAATAAAGTAGGACAAACGAGGTAAATACCTCGTTAACATTAATGTAAGGTAAATACCTCGTTAACATTAACATAAGGTAAATACCTCGTTAACATTAATGTAAGGTAAATACCTCGTTAACATTAACGTAAGGTAAATACCTCGTTAACATTAACGTAAGGTAAATACCTCGTTAACATTAATGTAAGGTAAATACCTCGTTAACATTAATGTAAGGTAAATACCTCGTTAACATTAATGTAAGGTAAATACCTCGTTAACAATAATGTAAGGTAAATACCTCGTTAACATTAATGTAAGGTAAATACCTCATTCGGGTGCTTCCTGTGAAACTCTTTGATCTGTTTCAGTCTGTTGTAGAATTCTGCAAACTCGTTGGGTCCAGAGATGGCGTTCAGTTCGTCCTTCCTCATCCTGATAAAGAGCACATGACATGGCTGGGTCAAAGGTCAAGTCTTTTCAGACGGTAAGTTATTGGTTTCTAATGAGAGGAGAGCGGGGGGGCAGGGAGGCGGGGCAATCAGGGAGGCGGGGCAATCAGGGAGGCGGGGCAATCAGACAGTCGGAGCGACAAGCGAGTGTACTCCCTCTAAAGTGTTTTAGAAAACGTTGGAAGTTCAGTATGCAACAAGATGTAAGATGTTTGTCTAAATGAATTAACCTATTTGGTTAATTCAGTCCCCAACCCCCTTCAAACATTTGTAATAACCCAAATCTCCTGTGCAGGGCAAAGGAAACATAACTGCTTCTGGTTCAACAAACAGCATCATTAAAGGTGCTCTGACATGGCCCGACAATATCATATTTGTTACTACATCTACATGTACTACATATACATACTACATCTCTGAAAACAGTCTGAGAACAAGGCGGAACAATTATGCGTCCGGCCAGAGGTTGAGCTGGAAGGAGGACAGCTGGGTCTAAAACTGTGTGTGTGTGTGTGTGTGTGTGTGTGTGTGTGTGTGTGTGTGTGTGTGTGTGTGTGTGTGTGTGTGTGTCACACTTACCCGTCTTTGTCTTCATAAGAGTCCCTGAGATTGGAGCTCACTTCCATGTATCTCTGTACAACATTTATATTAAAACAAATTATAATGGATACATTTATATTAAAACATATTCTAATGGATACATTTATATTAAAACATATTATAATGGATACATTTATATTAAAACATATTATAATGGATACATTTATATTAAAACATATTCTAATGGATACATTTATATTAAAACAAATTATAATGGATACATTTATATTAAAACATATTCTAATGGATACATTTATATTAAAACATATTCTAATGGATACATTTATATTAAAACAAATTATAATGGATACATTTATATTAAAACAAATTATAATGGATACATTTATATTAAAACAAATTATAATGGATACATTTATATTAAAACATATTATAATGGATTAGGGGTGTCACGATACGCCTAATCCACGATTCGATTCGACTTTCGATATTAAGGTCACGATTCAATTCGATTTTCGATACGATATATATTTTTAAAACGTCATTTTTTTCAGCTTTGAGGGCTATATGATTATTAATTTAGGCTATTGTCTTGATTTGTAAAGAAAAACACATGTTTCTCAATAAGTCCCTTTTATTTGAATAATATCAAATGAGAATGAGAATAACAAAAGGGGTTTTATGCCCTTACAACAACTGTCATTTTCAGATTCTTCTTTAAGATGAGTTAACAACAAGAAGCTCTATAACAAAATAAAATCTAAATACAAAGATGAACATGTAAGAAAAAAGGATCCAAAGACAACTGTTATTTGGCTACATGTTCTTAAACATCTTAAAGTATGTTCACATTGTTTGAACAGGTAAGAGCTTTAACAAACAAGAAATGTGAATAATAAGCTAAGCCAGGGGTCTTCAACAGGTTCTTTTTTTTTTACCTTAACCCCATCCCTTTTCTGAGGTGAACTTTAGCCAAAAATAGCAGATCTACAAGCTCACAACGCCTCGCGCTGTGAGGCGTTGTGAGCTTGTAGATCGGCGATGTTTGGCCGTGAGGTATAGAGGGGGAAAAGAGAAGACGGAGCAACTATCAATGTGGAGCGTAATCGACAAACGGTAGCCGTTTTGTCAACAACGCGTCGGGTGCCCTCATAATTCACTGGGAAGCCAAAATATAGCCAGACTTTTGACTTAAGGAAGCGGGAGGGTTTTCCAATTCTTCCGTTTGTGTATCATCATTACCATCGCTGGCTTCAGCTAGCCTGGGATCCAGCCTGCTTCGCTACGTTCGGTGGAACTTTTTTTTTCTCTCTGCGAAGCAAAGAGAGAAAAAAAATCCGCCGAATGTAGCGAAGCAGGCTGGATCCCAGGCTAGGCTTCAGCAGTGGCCATGGTGAAATGTAAAGTAGTAGCCTAGTACAGACGCAACGCTACAGCTGTGTCTCTCTCTGTCTACTCCAAACTCCTCTGTGGTGTGTGTGTGGGTTGGTCGTGTCGTCTTATTTTTCTCCCCCGTCGTAAGCACGCATGCGCGATGCACGGAAAAACACAACAGCTGCTCGCAGCATGGCTTCACCCGGACGTGCAATCGGATGTGCGCATGCGCGGGAGTATTTTTTAAAATTAACCCTTGAATCGCGATACGGCTTTTGATTTCGATACACTGTATCGAACGTCATTTTCGGTTCGATTTCGATACGTATAGAGTATCGTGACACCCCTATAATGGATACATTTATATTAAAACATATTATAATGGATACATTTATATTAAAACACAATCATTGTACACAACTCAACAGTGTGTAAATATGTGTTACTATGGTTGATTTTTGACACACTATATTACAGATATGTGTGTGTATTAATAAGATCACTTCTACATTATTATTACATATGAAATAATAGATGGTTTGCTACTTACATCCAACATGGCTCTGGTTCTGTGGTCAGAGTTGATCTGTTCTCGTAGCTGATAGGAAAATGAAACATAACATGATTATATAATAAAAACATAACATAATGATATATTAAGACAACATAACATGATATATTAATACAACATAAGACAGGGCAGAGGTTCTCAGCATAGGGTTCAGGGACCCACAGAGGTCTTAGAGGAGGGGGTCCCCAGCTAAATGACTGATAGTTAGGATTAGGAACCAAATGGATCCTTACAGCGGTGTAAGGATCTGATGATAAAGTAATGTCAATCAAAGAAGAGGTTTTACTCAAATGACATCAAGTGATCAAACACGTCAATCAAAGAACAAGGTTTTTGGGCAGAATTATTTTGTCAACCAAAGTGCTCTCAGGACTGTAACTGGAGCCGTCATTCAACATCACTTTGACTAAGCTGCACCTCCTGCTTCTCCATCATCACTACTAGCCTCCCAAAACAAACTAAATCCATTACTTCTCGGTCTAAAGCCCCTGACCCACCTCATTACATCACTGTGCTCAGGGTAGAAGACAGGGTTAAGCAATGAAAAATGGGATCGTTTTTAAGATGGTCAAAGGGGCTCAATGCCCTCAATGCCCTCAATACCTGACTAACTACTTCTCCAAAGTGAGTGACATCCACAATACAATACGATCAGGTAGCACTACCACCCAAACCCATCTATAGAACTATTTTTTTTTATCCCTCGATTTTTGCAACCCTTTTTTTTCACCCGGTGCCAATTTGCTAAGTGATCCTGGGCACTACACTCCCCCCTCATGCCTCCTTCAATGCATGAGAGCCAACTGAGCTTCTTGTCACCTGACAGGAGAGAGTTTCCCCGGTAGGACGTAGCGCGTGGAAGGAACACGTTATTCCAACCAGTTCCTTTCCCCTCCATCAGGCGCCCCGGCTGAACAGGGGGAGGCAGTATAGCGACCAGGATTACTACATGTTTTTGTGAGGGTATTAACTACCCTAGGAGACACGGGACCAACCCCACCTATAGGGTATGGGCACGCGGAGGAGAAGACACGCCCCCAGCGTCCCCGGCGGGAATCGAACCCAGGACCTTCAAGCTGTGAGGCGACAGCGCTACAGACTGCACCACCGTGCCCCCAGAAGTTCTCTTTCTAATACTCTGCCACCATAATGCTCTGACACCATCCATTAAAACATGTGGATCACTGGCTTCTTTCAAAACAGATCTATAAATCCATCTATCAGGAGGAGAGACCACAGGGGGAGGTACACTAAATGTTCACATAGAAAACAGATCTATAAATCCACCTATCAGGAGAGACCACAAGGGGAGGTACACTAAATGTTCACATAGAAAACAGATCTATAAATCCACCTATCAGGAGGAGAGACCACAGGGGGAGGTACACTAAATGTTCACATAGAAAACAGATCTATAAATCCACCTATCAGGAGGAGAGACCACAGGGGGAGGTACACTAAATGTTCACATAGAAAGGAGGAGTCATTCACACATAGTATTTTGTATGTGTTGATACATGTATTATTGTATTATTTCTATACTATGTTGATGAAGTCCACAATCACAACACCAGAGGGAGCTCCACTGATCACGTTCAACCCAGATTTGGCACAAACAAGGGTTGAATTCGTTCTCCTGCTATGCCACACAAATGTGGAATGCCCAACCAGGAGCAGTGATGGAGAGTAGAGCCCTACTCTCCTTCACTACTGCCCTAAAAGAACACCTTCAGATGACATTCAAAACTCTTAAGTCTTTATTACTGACTTTGTTGTGTTATCCTTTTAACATGAATGTCTCACTGTACCTCATGTTTACATTTATGACTAATTAACTATTCAACCAATCAATGGAACTCTGAGAGTGTACACATGGAACCAAATGGACCCTTACAGGTCCATTTGGTTCCATGTGTACACTCTCAATAAACAAATACAGGTGTGAGAATAACTGACACATGGCATATTAATAATAAAACATAACAGTGTGTATAATAACATATTAATAATAAAACATAACAATGTGTATATTAACATATTAATAATACAACATAACAGTGTGTATATTAACATATTAATAATACAACATAACAGTGTGTATATTAACATATTAATAATACAACATAACAGTGTGTATATTAACATATTAATAATAAAACATAACAGTGTGTATATTAACATATTAATAATACAACATAACAGTGTGTATATTAACATATTAATAATAAAACATAACAGTGTGTATATTAACATATTAATAATAAAACATAACAGTGTATATTAACATATTAATAATGAAGCTACCATTAGCATGCTAATGCTAACCCACCGTGCTCTTCTTATGTAGCATCTCTTTAGCTTTAGCATCCATTAGCCTCTCTTTCTCCTCATGGTAGCGACGCTGCTGCTCCAGGATGGTCTCCATGGTTACCACTGGATAAATACAACTAGAGATGCTTTTATTTACTTTATA
This sequence comes from Gymnoscopelus braueri, assembly GCF_963280865.1. Taxonomy (NCBI): domain Eukaryota; kingdom Metazoa; phylum Chordata; class Actinopteri; order Myctophiformes; family Myctophidae; genus Gymnoscopelus; species Gymnoscopelus braueri. The sequence goes on along the minus strand of NC_137613.1, from coordinate 299,155 downwards.
AACCCGTTTAAACGACGTGAATTAAAGCGTTAGCCGCTAACGGTTAGCTAACGTTTGTTTTCACTGCTGCAACGTTACGTTGCTGCGCCTCTTCACAGGCAGCACCGTTCCCATAGCCCGGAGGGACCAGTCGCTCTGGGATTGGCTGGTTGGTTGCTAGTCAACCGCGCGTAAAAGGAGTAGTTCACCCAAAGAATGTCTTATTACGCATGAACACCATGAAGCCTTGAATTCGTGGAGATTGTTTTGTTTTTGTCTCATTCCTGAGACAATAATTTGAGAAACTCTTTGAGTCGCCGGTCATCAAATGATTGTCTCAGGAATGAGACAAAAACTAAATATCTCCACGAATTGAATTCAAGGCAATAATTATGTTTTTGGGTGAACTACTCCTTTAACTCAACTCAACTGTCTGTGATCTATAATGTAAAGATAAATGTATCAATAATATGATTAATAATGTAAATAATATATAATAAATATTCATAATATATCTATAATAAACAAATACATTTATTTATATTAGTCTAAAACTGTTACATCTGTCTGTGTAAATAATATGTAATAAATATTCATAATATATCTATAATATACAAATACATTTAGATTAGTTTAAATATATGGTCTATATTTTATAGATACATAATAATTATGTTTCAAATGTATATTAGTTTAAAACAATGTAATTAAACTACATTACACGTGTGTACGCAGACATCAGACTAACCAATCACAGCGCACCGTCCCTTCGGACCATGGGATGGCCGACCGTACCTCCGCTCTGGACCGGAAGCCGGTACGAGACTAACTTCAACCGGAAATAAACATCAACCCGTCATGTTTGGTTCCAGTGTTGAAACATTGACCTTAATACTTAAAGTAAAGTAAGAGTACCTCGTCCTATTAGGAATAATGTATTATTAATTATTAATTATATGAATATTATTATTATTATTATTAATTATTATTAATAATTATTAATTATTATTAATTATTATTAATAATTATATAGTTATGTATTATTTATTATTATTTATCATTATTTATTATTTAAGTTATTTAAGTTAATATAATGAGTAAATAATAATATACAGTCTATCTACTGTTTATACAGTATATAACTATTACAACTAAATAATGATATACAGTATAGCTACTATACCAGTGTTGCTCCCTAACTATTAACTAACTAACTATAAACTCATTATAAACTAAATAAATAAATAAGTAACTAACTAACTAAATAACTATAAACTAACTAACTAACAAACTAACTATAGACTAACTAACTAACTAACTAACTATAGACTAACTGACTAACTAACTAACTATAGACTAACTAACTAACTAACTAACTATAGACTAACTAACTAACTAACTAACTATAGACTAACTAACTAACTAACTAACTATAGACTAACTAACTAACTAACTAACTATAGACTAACTAACTAACTAACTAACTAACTATAGACTAACTAACTAACTAACTAACTATAGACTAACTAACTAACTAACTAACTAACTATAGACTAACTAACTAACTAACTAACTATAGACTAACTAACTAACTAACTAACTATAGACTAACTAACTAACTAACTAACTATAGACTAACTAACTAACTAACTAACTATAGACTAACTAACTAACTAACTAACTAACTAACTATAAACTAACTAACTGACTGTAATCACTTTCTGCAAACATCTGACTCCGTTCATGTCTATATTCAACGGCCTTTGTCGCCCTCATGTGGACACAAGGAGTAAATACAAGTGGAAGTCGTCAATAAATCCCTCTGTTTATAAAACATTAAAACGAGATGAACGCAGCATGACACCAGTTTATACATTAATAAATCTACAAGCTCACAATGACACGCATTGTGAGCTTGTAGATCGGCTATTTTCTGCGCGAGACACCGTCGTACAACAGAGTATTTAAGAATTAAACGGTTAAGTGTTTACGTGGTGTTCTGTGTGAAGCGTGACACTTGTCGTGTGTGGGAAATGTAGTCCTTTGTAATGTAGTTCTTCTAGCTACCCGTGGTGTAGTGTAGTATGGGAAATGTAGTAGTCGATTGTAGTTCTCTAGTCACCCATGGTGGATGGAAAATGTAGTTCCTTAAATCATGTAGTCCTCATAGCTACCCGTGGTGTAGTATGGGAAATGTAGTAGTAATGCATAAATGTAGTCCTTATTATGGCCACGTTCAGGCGCGCAGCGTTACGTTCGACGTTTGACATGACAACGTGTTGCTGACGTCATGTGTGACGTGTGTCTGTTTATGTAGCTAGCGGCTAGCTAGCAGCAGCTTTATGCAGCAACAAACTAACAAACCAATGAGTGGAGGAGCAATTAACCATACAAATCATCATCTTATTATGATGATGCTCTTTATAAAATGATTAAATGGACTAAATATCCATAAATAGTGTTTGTTGAGTCACTGCGTCATAGTTATAAATAGACGAGAGTAGAGTTTGTCCACTAGAGGGCGACACAGTCCATAGAATAGAATTAAAGGCATCATAACCTCTGGTTTTATTCTAGCCATGGTTCACATGACGCTCGTCTGTCACAAGCGTCACGGAACACTTGTTCCTGTTTTGTTTTTTTTACATTTGCAACTGCTACATCTACATTAAGGTTAACATTTCAAATATAAAGTTCTGACCCCCAAGCCATGGATGTAACAAGTTGAGCCGCAAAAGGTCTAAGTACCTGTATATTCCGTATTGTTCAATAAAAAGCTTTTTTATCCGATCCCCGGCCATTTTCTCCGATGCTTTTTCACTATGCGACACTACCGGTTGGAAGGTGTATTGCACTATGATACAAAAATTATAGAAAATGGCCGCCGATCAGATTAAAATGCTTTTTATTGAACAATACGGGAGACACGGGTACTTATCGTGGTCCGGCTCAACTCTTTACATCCGTAGCTCAGGGGTCAGCACTTTATATTTGAAATTTGAACGTTTATGTACATGTGAGAGTTGTAAATGTTTTTAAAAAATGGTAAACCAGGAAAAAGTGGGTCCATGACTGCCATGGTATGACGGTCATGTTTCAGGGCTAGTTTTATTCTATTTTATTGTTTCAGGATAACAACATGTGTCATGATGACAAAATATTGTTGCATAAAATGTATAATTATTATACTTGAGTAAATGTACTTAGTCACTATTCAGCCTCTGTTTTTTTTTGTGCCTTTTGACGGATGGCCCAAACAAACACTGTAATTAGTTTATTTATTAAAACAAAAAACAAAACAAAAAAACACTTCAAGACAAGAGGAAGTGTGTTTATGTCATTTATGTTTTATGTATTATTATCATGTTTATATCTATATATATTATCTTATCATGATAATAATAGCCTACATATTTTTTTATAGCGCTTCTCTAGGTACTCACTGCCCCAGGTTCGCTTATTTGTCCTGAAGGGGTTGGATGGTTGGGATGGATCCTGAAAACCTATAATTAGATATCCATCCCATAAGTTCAATTTGGCCATTTTTTACCTCCGGGAACCCGGAACCCCCAACTTTGATTGGCTCCCACAAAGTTTCCCAAGGGAGTTGGGTTGTACCAAATGGAGAGGTGTTAGTATTATAGAAAACATTTATCAACACATTGTGAAGAAAGCATTTATTTTCTCTAACTTGTCTTTCATTTCCTTTGTAGTTCAGAATCTGAACCAATAATCAAAGAGACCAGCGTGCGTGTGTGTGTGTGTGTGTGTGTGTGTGTGTGTGTGTGTGTGTATGCGTGCACGCGCGCACACAGACAGTTTGCGCGTCCACGCGTCGTACCGTGAGCGCGCACAGAGGCGGTCCAGTTTTAAACAAACCAATGAGTGGAGGAGAAATTAACAATACAAATCATCATCTTATTATGATGATGCTCTTTATAAAATGATTAAATGGACTAAATATCCATAAATAGTGTTTGTTGAGTCACTGCGTCATAGTTATAAATAATATACCTAGAGTAGACGAGAGTAGAGTTTGTCCACTAGAGGGAGACACAGTCAATATAATAGAATTATAGGCATCATAACCTCTGGTTTTATTCTATTCTATTGTTTCAGGAAGACAACATGTTGTTGCATAAAATGTAAATTATGAAATTGTAATAGTGTTGCATC
>NC_137613.1:290000-292500 GCF_963280865.1 Gymnoscopelus braueri | reverse complement strand
AGTGTTTGTTCAGTAACAGTGTTAAATAGATCTATATTGTGATAGTAATCATTGCTATAGAGTGTGTGTTCAGTAACAGTGTTAAATAGATCTATATTGTGATAGTAATCATTACTATAGAGAGTGCTTTAGGGCAGTCCAGTGTTTATCAACCTTTTTTGTGCCAAGGCACACCTGGCATAGCCAAAAGATCCCAGGGCACACCTAGATATACGGTATATATATATATATAATTATATGTATATATATATACACACACACACACTAGGGGTGTGCCGATACACTAATTTCATGAAACAATACGATACGATATTGGGCACACAACTTCGATACGATACGCACTTTTTTATTATGAAAATATATGAGGGAGAAAAAAAGCAAATGCAAACAAATATTTCTGTTTTTGCATTATTCAGACATGCAAACTTGTAGCTTTTCAGCTTCCACTAGCCGTTTTGAATCCAAATAGGGCAATAGTGTGACACCTGACCCGAAAAAAAACAGCATGTTGTCACCCTTTTTACCTCGGGGCTGTTTGCATGCCTGATTATTATTATTGTAAAAAAAAAAAAAAAAAAAAAAAAAAATTCAAAATGATATTCTTTCAAACCTTCTTCAAACGGCGCGGCACACCTCAGCAGTAGCCCCGGCCCAAAATTGGGACGTTTGCCAGGGTTGATATACACTGCTTTAGGGGCATGGTGGTGCTGTCGCCTCACAGCTAGAAGGTCCTGGGTTTAATTCTCACCGAGGGCGCTGGGGGGCGTGTCCTCTCCTTCGCGTCATCAGTGCCCATACCCTATAGGTGGGGTTGGTGAAAGGGCCTTTCTGTGTGGAGTTTGCATGTTCTCCCCGTGTCTCCTAGGGTAGGTACCCTTACAAAAACATGCAGTAATCCTGGTCTCTATACTGCCTCCCCCTGGTCAGCCGGGGCGCCTGATGGAGGGGAAAGGAACTGGTTGGAATAACGTGTTCCTTCCACGCGCTACGTCCTACCGGACGTCCTACCTTCTTATCACCCTGTCAGGTGATAAGAAGGCTTGCTAGCTCCTCATGCATTGAAGGAAGCATGAGCTCAGTTCTGGGCTCTCCCTAGGCTGGCAAAGGGAGAGTAGCGCCCAGGATTACACAGGCAATTGGCACTGCACGGGTGCCAAATCAAGATTGTGGGATATTTTCTTTTAAATAATAATAATAATAATGATGATGATGATGATGATAATAATATTAATGATGATGATAATATGTCCTTCCAGAACCAGCTCTACGTCGTCTTGGTCTTCAACTCTTCATCATCCTCTTCCTCATCAGCAGCAGGATTTAAGCTCCTCCCCCAGGATGAGCAAGACGTCCAGACTGCTGTCCACCAGCGCGAAGAGGTTTGAAACACTAAGCTTCTCTTTTGGGGGGTCCCTGGCACAAAACATGTTAAGATGGGGGTCCCTGGCACAAAACATGTTAAGATGGGGGTCCCTGGCACAAAACATGTTAAGATGGGGGTCCCTGGCACAAAACATGTTAAGATGGGGGTCCCTGGCACAAATGATTTTAAGATGGGGGTCCCTGGCACAAATGATTTTAAGATGGGGGTCCCTGGCACAAATGATTTTAAGATGGGGGTCCCTGGCACAAATGATTTTAAGATGGGGGTCCCTGGCACAAAACATGTTAAGATGGGGGTCCGCGGCCAAACACATAATATACACAGCATATATAATACATTACATTAACCTCATTAACATTTAAAACAGCATATATAATACATAACATAACATTTTTATTTCTTTTTATAATTAGTTCATGTTTTACTCAATGAGGACAAGGCCGTCACAAGTTGATGCTGATAAGACGTAAAGGGTGTTCAATAACACTGATTTATAAACCCTCACACAGACCTAAAGGCTGTTCAATAACACTGATTTATAAACCCTCACACAGACGTAAAGGCTGTTCAATAACACTGATTTATAAACCCTCACACAGACCTAAAGGGTGTTCAATAACACTGATTTATAAACCCACACACAGACCTAAAGGCTGTTCAATAACACTGATTTATAAACCCTCACACAGACATAAAGGGTGTTCAATAACACTGATTTATAAACCCTCACACAGACCTAAAGGCTGTTCAATAACACTGATTTATAAACCCTCACACAGACATAAAGGGTGTTCAATAACACTGATTTATAAACCCACACACAGACCTAAAGGCTGTTCAATAACACTGATTTATAAACCCACACACAGACCTAAAGGCTGTTCAATAACACTGATTTATAAACCCACACACAGACCTAAAGGGTGTTCAATAACACTGATTTATAAACCCACACACAGACCTAAAGGGTGTTCAATAACACTGATTTATAAACCCACACACAGACCTAAAGGGTGTTCAATAACACTGATTTATAAACCCACACACAGACCTAAAGGCTGTTCAATAACACTGATTTATAAACCCTCACACAGACCTAAAGGCTGTTCAATAACA
>NC_137613.1:227500-285000 GCF_963280865.1 Gymnoscopelus braueri | reverse complement strand
CGTCCTACCTAGACTCTTCTCTCTTCTCTAAAACACCCTGGACAACGCTCCACACGTCCTAGACTCTTCTCTCTTCTCTAAAACACCCTGGACAACGCTCCACACGTCCTACCTAGACTCTTCTCTCTTCTCTAAAACACCCTGGACAACGCTCCACACGTCCTAGACTCTTCTCTCTTCTCTAAAACACCCTGGACAACGCTCCACACGTCCTACCTAGACTCTTCTCTCTTCTCTAAAACACCCTGGACAACGCTCCACACGTCCGTCCTAGACTCTTCTCTCTTCTCTAAAACACCCTGGACAACGCTCCACACGTCCTACCTAGACTCTTCTCTAAAACACCCTGGACAATGCTCCACACGTCTCTCTTCATTCTTTCTCTACTTATTCTGATTTCACACTTAAAAAAAGTTGTCCAGTTGTAAGTTGTAAAAGTTGCCCTGGTTAAGAGTGTCTCCTTAATGCCTAAAATGTAATTTTAATTGTTGATCGGAAGCCCCTCCATATGTATCCCTGAGACTAGTTCCCTAAACAGTGCCCTTCTTTGGTCGTAGGTGACGTTTCGGACCAGGATCTATCATTGTAACATCAACAGTCAGGGCGTCGTCTGTCTGGACATCCTGAAAGACAACTGGAGTCCTGCTCTCACCATCTCCAAGGTCCTACTGTCCATCTGCTCCCTGCTGACCGACTGCAACCCTGGTATGATATCAGTATCATTTTTTATTTCTGTTCCATTGACGCTAGTGACGACCATGCACATGGCAGACCATGCTGTAGTTTCAATGTACAGATTATTTTAATATTATACTGTTTAGACTGATGCTAGGTTCATTGTTTACTGTGATCCTAGTTTACTGAGACACTACACTGTCTCTCTGTATTCTATGATCCTATAGTTTACTGAGACACTACACTGTCTCTCTGTATTCTATGATCCTATAGTTTACTGAGACACTACACTGTCTCTGTATTCTATGATCCTATAGTTTACTGAGACACTACACTGTCTCTCTGTATTCTATGATCCTATAGTTTACTGAGACACTACACTGTCTCTGTATTCTATGATCCTATAATTTACTGAGACACTACACTGTCTCTATGTATTCTATGATCCTATAGTTTACTGAGACACTACACTGTCTCTCTGTTTACTGAGACACTACACTGTCTCTCTGTATTCTATGATCCTATAGTTTACTGAGACACTACACTGTCTCTGTATTCTATGATCCTATAATTTACTGAGACACTACACTGTCTCTATGTATTCTATGATCCTATAGTTTACTGAGACACTACACTGTCTCTCTGTATTCTATGATCCTATAGTTTACTGAGACACTACACTGTCTCTGTATTCTATGATCCTATAATTTACTGAGACACTACACTGTCTCTATGTATTCTATGATCCTATAGTTTACTGAGACACTACTCTGTATTCTATGATCCTATAGTTTACTGAGACACTACACTGTCTCTGTATTCTATGATCCTATAGTTTACTGAGACACTACACTGTCTCTGTATTCTATGATCCTATAGTTTACTGAGACACTACACTGTCTCTGTATTCTATGATCCTATAGTTTACTGAGACACTACACTGTCTCTCTGTATTCTATGATCCTATAGTTTACTGAGACACTACACTGTCTCTCTGTATTCTATGATCCTATAGTTTACTGAGACACTACACTGTCTCTCTGTATTCTATGATCCTATAGTTTACTGAGACACTACACTGTCTCTCTGTATTCTATGATCCTATAGTTTACTGAGACACTACACTGTCTCTCTGTATTCTATGATCCTATAGTTTACTGAGACACTACACTGTCTCTCTGTATTCTATGATCCTATAGTTTACTGAGACACTACACTGTCTCTCTGTATTCTATGATCCTATAGTTTACTGAGACACTACACTGTCTCTCTGTATTCTATGATCCTATAATTTACTGAGACACTACACTGTCTCTATGTATTCTATGATCCTATAGTTTACTGAGACACTACACTGTCTCTCTGTTTACTGAGACACTACACTGTCTCTCTGTATTCTATGATCCTATAGTTTACTGAGACACTACACTGTCTCTGTATTCTATGATCCTATAATTTACTGAGACACTACACTGTCTCTATGTATTCTATGATCCTATAGTTTACTGAGACACTACACTGTCTCTCTGTATTCTATGATCCTATAGTTTACTGAGACACTACACTGTCTCTCTGTATTCTATGATCCTATAGTTTACTGAGACACTACACTGTCTCTGTATTCTATGATCCTATAATTTACTGAGACACTACACTGTCTCTATGTATTCTATGATCCTATAGTTTACTGAGACACTACTCTGTATTCTATGATCCTATAGTTTACTGAGACACTACTACACTGTCTCTGTATTCTATGATCCTATAGTTTACTGAGACACTACACTGTCTCTGTATTCTATGATCCTATAGTTTACTGAGACACTACACTGTCTCTGTATTCTATGATCCTATAGTTTACTGAGACACTACACTGTCTCTCTGTATTCTATGATCCTATAGTTTACTGAGACACTACACTGTCTCTCTGTATTCTATGATCCTATAGTTTACTGAGACACTACACTGTCTCTCTGTATTCTATGATCCTATAGTTTACTGAGACACTACACTGTCTCTCTGTATTCTATGATCCTATAGTTTACTGAGACACTACACTGTCTCTCTGTATTCTATGATCCTATAGTTTACTGAGACACTACACTGTCTCTCTGTATTCTATGATCCTATAGTTTACTGAGACACTACACTGTCTCTCTGTATTCTATGATCCTATAGTTTACTGAGACACTACACTGTCTCTCTGTATTCTATGATCCTATAGTTTACTGAGACACTACACTGTCTCTCTGTATTCTATGTATGTGTTTACCTTGTTTACTGTGAGTTACTCTGGATAAGTGTCTGCTAGATGCCTAAATTGTAACCCCAAAATATCAAAGTAATGATGTGAAGTATTGAGTTAAACAGTGAGACGATGTTTTCACAGCGGACCCCCTGGTTGGAAGCATCGCCACACAGTACACAACCAACAGAGCAGAACACGACAGGATAGCCAAACAGTGGACCAAACGCTACGCTACATGAACGCTACGCTACATGTAGCTATGCTACATGATACCCCCAAACCCCCAAACCCTGGACCAAACGCTACGCTACATAATCCCCCAAATCCCCAATTTCTTGATTATGTATTGACGTAACGGTCGGTGTAACAACACTTCTCCTGTTCTATAAAAATAAACCCACGTTTCACACAATGTAGATAATATGCTTAGATATGTTTTAATATGTTTAGATATGGATGGATATTAAGTTTATAATATGTATAATATGATAATAGATATTAATATGTTTAGATATGGATGATATTAAGTTTTACATTTATTTTTGTCCTAATGTGCTGTGTGAGAAGAAGCTGTTTTTATGTTAATAAGTTAATAAGAATTAAAGGAGAACAACTGAAACATCCTGAAGTGTGTCACTTATTTATGACTCTCAAACTGTAGGTCGGGACCCCCTGGGGGGACTTTAGGGGGTCCCCCATTAGCTTAGTTTGCAACATAGTTTTAACACTAAACAGTAAGCAAACCAACATACAGTATAAGTGTTTACAGGGTATCTGCACATTTATAAAATGACTTTTAAGACCTTTTTAATACCTAAAAAAATACTGTGTCAAAAGTAATTGTCAAATATTACCTAAGAAAGAGGCAAAATGTTTGAAAATAGCCGATCTACAAGCTTGTAGATCTACAAGCTTGTAGATCGGCTATTTTCACAATATTTATCTGTGGAACCGAGTCAAACTAAATGTAATGCCTCAACTCCTACAATTACAAGTGCTTGTCAGGGTGGGGGGTCACCAGTTCAAATATGATTATTTTGGGGGGTCTCAGTGATATATTTAACACTAAATCACTATTTAAATCACTATGGCAATGAATACTGAACATAGTGCTTTAACCTTTTAACAAAACACTTTACATTTTGACCAAAACATATCTCTTACCCTACCTTAAAGGGATAGTTCTCCCTTTTTATTGTCTCCGCCAGGCCGAAAGGCATGGCGAGAGAGTATGTTTTGCACCCTGTCCGTCCGTCCGTGTGTCCGTGTGTGTGTGTGTGTGTGTGTGTGTGTCTGTGAACAGCTAATCTCTGGCACCGTTGGCCCAGCCGCTGCAAAACTGAGCACACACACTCCCTGGATGCTAAAGCCGAACCTCTGCCCTGATTTTTTCTGATTGGCCTGTTATAGCGCCACCTGGAGGCCGATTTGTGCAAAACACATTTTTGGACATTACTCCTACAGATTTTGGCCAAAAATCCTGCAAATCGGTACACAGTATCTCTATAGTCATTAAAAGAAACGGCTAATTTCAGATTTTTCATATTTCATCCTGATTGGCAAAAATTGCCTTTCAAGGTTTGCAGGAGTACTCCGTTTCGAACAAAATGCATGAACACAGCATGCAATTCCCGTGAAATTTTGCACACAGATTCCCATTAGGCCGAGGAAGAAACGCCATTTGAAAATGTTCAAATCGGCCTCATGGTGGCGCTGTAACAGGCCGATTCGTGTTTTTACCTATAACTGCACCGATCAGTGTAAAACTTTAAAGCACACTCTCTAGAGGCCAAGGAAAAACCTTTGTCCTGCATTTTTCACATTTGCCTTTTATAGCGCCACCAGGAGGCAGACTTATGTAAAACACATTTTTTGATATTAAGCCTTCAGATTTGATCCAAATTTCACGCAAATCGGTACACATGATCTTTATAGTCATGTGATCAAGACGGATCTGTTTGATTTTTCATATTCCATCCTGATTGGCTAACATTGACATGTAATGTTTGCAGGAGTGGCCTGTTTTGAACAAAATGCCGCAAATCATGAACGATTGCGGTGAAACTTTGAATGCACATTTGCACTAGGCCTACGTTGAGGAACAAATGCCACCCTTTTAACATTGGCCTGTTATAGCGCCACCAGCAGGTCAAATTTAGCAAAACAAAATGCCTCAAATCATGCATGCAGTGTCCGATTGCCGTGCACGGCCTAGGAATAAATGGCACCCTTTTCACATTGGCCTATTATAGCCACCAGGAGGCCAAAATAACCAACCTGACCTGGCGGAGACCTGTGCTCCGAGGAGCACTTTTTCTAGTTTTCTTTTTATTCTCTATGCATTAGTCATCCCATGGAGACTATGGTTTTGTTTTTGTCTCATTCCTAAAACAATCATTTGATGAGCAGCAGTGGTTCCGGTAGGAGGAGACACATCCATGAATTCAGTCTCCATGGGGTCACTAATCCATAGAAAATTTTTTTTTGGGTGAACTATTAAAAATACATAGTTAAACACAGTGTGTATTAATGTATCGATGGAATTGACTGTGCAATGAATACGTTTAAATCTGTGCATTCCTTAGTGATTTACATAATACATCCTTAGTGATTTACATAATACATCCTTAGTGATTTACATAATACATCCTTAGTGATTTACATAATACATCCTTAGTGATTTACATAATACATCCTTAGTGATTTACATAATACATCCTTAGTGATTTACATAATACATCCTTAGTGATTTACATAATACATCCTTAGTGATTTACATAATACATCCTTAGTGATTTACATAATACATCCTTAGTGATTTACATAATACATCCTTAGTGATTTACATAATACATCCTTAGTGATTTACATAATACATTCCTTAGTGATTTACATAATACATCAAACATAATGAGAACAAAGTCATCACAAGACCACGGCTTAATCTCAAGAGGCTACATTTTATTCAGTGCATATTTAATTAGTCCTTAAGCATTATGAACATATTTAATTAGTCCTTAAGCATTATGAACATATTTAATTAGTCCTTAAGCATTATGAACATATTTAATTAGTCCTTAAGCATTATGAACATATTTAATTAGTCCTTAAGCATTATGAACATATTTAATTAGTCCTTAAGCATTATGAACATATTTAATTAGTCCTTAAGCATTATGAACATATTTAATTAGTCCTTAAGCATTATGAACATATTTAATTAGTCCTTATGAACATATTTAATTAGTCCTTAAGCATTATGAACAAGAACATCACAGGATAAGAAAGAGACAATCAGATTACACAACGATTCAGTATCAGTAAACATTAGTTCTTAAGCTTACTATAGGTGATACTATCCTACTAGCAGCACATTAAGTTATTATTAGAAGCATTTTTAGACAAAAAGAAACAGTTAACAGTACTATTGGCATTTCACAAAAATTCACATTGCTTTACTGTTTTTATTTAACTCCTAAAAGTCAAGGAATGTGGATCATTAAAGTGACAAAAATAAATTACTTTCAAAATAAATATTTTCTCTAAACACTGACGGCAGTAAGCCAGGCTTATCGCTGTAAGCCAAGCTTAACGCTGTAAGCCAGGTTTATCGCTGTAAACCAAGCTTAACGCTGTAAGTCAGGCTTATAGCTGTAAGCCAGGCTTATCGCTGTAAGCCAGGCTTATAGCTGTAAGCCAAGCTTATCGCTGTAAGCCAGGTTTATCGCTGTAAGCCAGGCTTAACGCTGTAAGTCAGGCTTATAGTTGTAAGCCAGGCTTATCGCTGTAAGCCAGGTTTATCGCTGTAAACCAAGCTTAACGCTGTAAGCCAGGCTTAACGCTGTAAGTCAGGCTTAACGCTGTAAGCCAGGCTTATCGGTAGTCTACAAGGTTTTTATTTTGAGCCCGAGTCCTATTGGAGTCTAGGCAACACAACTAGAGTGCAACTAATGTCAGACAGACAGACAGTATGGAATCATTATGACAGACAGACAGACAGTATGGAATCATTATGACAGACAGACAGACAGACAGACAGTATGGAATCATTATGACAGACAGACAGACAGACAGACAGACAACCAGACAGACAGTACATCACAGATCAAGGCGGTGGCACAAACGTTATTGCTGCCAGGTCAGAGATGTCTCAACCTTGTCAGAGGAACAAGGAGACGTAATGACACACAGTGAGAGAGTGAAGCTCATTTATGCTTCGTCCAATCACACAAATGACACAAATGACGTTGTAAACGGGGGGCAAAAAAAATCACAAACAAGTTTAATAACGGTAACCGGAACGCTCGCCCCAAAACACTGCTCGCCCCCAGCGGTTCTTCTATTTGTTTTACTGAGGTTAAGGTTAGGAATAAGGTTAGGTTTAGACATAGTTTTACTGAGGTTAAGGTTAGGAATAAGGTTAGGTTTAGACATAGTTTTACTGAGGTTAAGGTTAGGAATAAGGTTAGGTTTAGACATAGTTTTACTGAGGTTAGGTTTAGGAATAAGGTTAGGTTTAGACATAGTTTTACTGAGGTTAAGGTTAGGAATAAGGTTAGGTTTAGACATAGTTTTACTGAGGTTAGGTTTAGGAATAAGGTTAGGTTTAGACATAGTTTTACTGAGGTTAGGTTTAGGAATAAGGTTAGGTTTAGACATAGTTTTACTGAGGTTAAGGTTAGGAATAAGGTTAGGTTTAGACATAGTTTTACTGAGGTTAAGGTTAGGAATAAGGTTAGGTTTAGACATAGTTTTACTGAGGTTAAGGTTAGGAATAAGGTTAGGTTTAGACAGTTTTACTGAGGTTAAGGTTAGGAATAAGGTTAGGTTTAGACATAGTTTTACTGAGGTTAAGGTTAGGAATAAGGTTAGGTTTAGTTTATTGAGATTACCGACAGTTTTGGGGCGAGCGTTCTTGTATTCTTAATAACGATGTGGCTTCCATGTGAAACCACACTTCACGTTGGAGGAGGTTCCAGAGAGGAGAACCCGGGTCAGATGTCGTTGGAGGAGGTTCCAGAGAGGAGAACACAGGTCAGATGTCATTGGAGGAGGTTCTAGAAGGAGAACACAGGTCAGATGTCATTGGAGGAGGTTCCAGAGAGGAGAACACAGGTCAGATATCATTGGAGGAGGTTCTAGAAGGAGAACACAGGTCAGATGTCATTGGAGGAGGTTCTAGAAGGAGAACACAGGTCAGATGTCATTGGAGGAGGTTCCAGAGAGGAGAACACAGGTCAGATGTCATTGGAGGAGGTTCCAGAGAGGAGAACACAGGTCAGATGTCGTTGGAGGAGGTTCCAGAGAGGAGAACACAGGTCAGATGTCATTGGAGGAGGTTCCAGAGAGGAGAACACAGGTCAGATGTCATTGGAGGAGGTTCCAGAGAGGAGAACACAGGTCAGATATCATTGGAGGAGGTTCTAGAAGGAGAACACAGGTCAGATGTCATTGGAGGAGGTTCTAGAAGGAGAACACAGGTCAGATGTCATTGGAGGAGGTTCCAGAGAGGAGAACCCGGGTCAGATGTCATTGGAGGAGGTTCCAGAGAGGAGAACCCGGGTCAGATGTCATTGGAGGAGGTTCCAGAGAGGAGAACCCAGGTCAGATGTCATTGGAGGAGGTTCCAGAGAGGAGAACACAGGTCAGATGTCATTGGAGGAGGTTCCAGAGAGGAGAACACAGGTCAGATGTCATTGGAGGAGGTTCTAGAAGGAGAACACAGGTCAGATGTCATTGGAGGAGGTTCCAGAGAGGAGAACACAGGTCAGATGTCATTGGAGGAGGTTCCAGAGAGGAGAACACAGGTCAGATATCATTGGAGGAGGTTCTAGAAGGAGAACCCAGGTCAGATGTCATTGGAGGAGGTTCCAGAGAGGAGAACACAGGTCAGATGTCATTGGAGGAGGTTACAGAGAGGAGAACCCAGGTCAGATGTCATTGGAGGAGGTTCCAGAGAGGAGAACCCAGGTCAGATGTCATTGGAGGAGGTTCCAGAGAGGAGAACACAGGTCAGATGTCATTGGAGGAGGTTCCAGAGAGGAGAACACAGGTCAGATGTCATTGGAGGAGGTTCCAGAGAGGAGAACACAGGTCAGATGTCATTGGAGGAGGTTCCAGAGAGGAGAACACAGGTCAGATGTCATTGGAGGAGGTTCCAGAGAGGAGAACACAGGTCAGATGTCATTGGAGGAGGTTCCAGAGAGGAGAACACAGGTCAGATGTCATTGGAGGAGGTTCCAGAGAGGAGAACACAGGTCAGATGTCATTGGAGGAGGTTCCAGAGAGGAGAACCCAGGTCAGATGTCATTGGAGGAGGTTCCAGAGAGGAGAACACAGGTCAGATGTCATTGGAGGAGGTTCTAGAGAGGAGAACCCGGGTCAGATGTCATTGGAGGAGGTTCCAGAGAGGAGAACCCGGGTCAGATGTCATTGGAGGAGGTTCCAGAGAGGAGAACACAGGTCAGATGTCATTGGAGGAGGTTCCTTTGCTCTTGCGTCCTGGCAGAGGGAAGGCAGACTTGCTCTGAGGCTGTGTGAGGCGGCTGGTCAGCAGGGTGAAGGGTTCTATGAGGGAGGAGCGCTCCGTCACGCTCACCTCCCACAGCTTCACCTTCTCGCTCCTCGCCCACTGCTGGGCCGCCTCCTGCTCCACCTGTCGCCGCTCCCCCAGGTCCGTCTTATTCCCCAGAACGATGACCGTCACCTTTACACACACACACACACACACACACACACACACACACACACACACACACACACACACACACACACACACACACACACACACACACACACACACACACACACACACACACACACACACACACACACTGTAACTATGACTGTCATATACAGTACTATATTGTAAAGCTACAAGCCGTAAGTTTTCATAAGTCTCCCCGGGATTTGAATGAGGGTCTCACATAGCCTTATGCCTAACCTCTATGTAGACCTACCTTATGCCTAACCTCATGTACATACTACTATGTAGACCTACCTTATGCCTAACCTCATGTACATACTGTTATGTAGACCTACCTTATGCCTAACCTCATGTACATACTACTATGTAGACCTACCTTATGCCTAACCTCATGTACATACTGTTATGTAGACCTACCTTATGTCTAACCTCATGTACATACTGTTATGTAGACCTACCTTATGCCTAACCTCATGTACATACTGTTATGTAGACCTACCTTATGTCTAACCTCATGTACATACTGCTATGTAGACCTACCTTATGCCTAACCTCATGTACATACTGTTATGTAGACCTACCTTATGTCTAACCTCATGTACATACTGTTATGTAGACTTACCTTATGTCTAACCTCATATGTAGACCTACCTTATGTCTAACCTCATGTACATACTGTTATGTAGACCTACCTTATGTCTAACCTCATGTACATACTGTTATGTAGACCTACCTTATGTCTAACCTCATGTACATACTGCTATGTAGACCTACCTTATGTCTAACCTCATGTACATACTGTTATGTAGACCTACCTTATGCCTAACCTCATGTACATACTGTTATGTAGACCTACCTTATGTCTAACCTCATGTACATACTGTTATGTAGACCTACCTTATGTCTAACCTCATATGTAGACCTACCTTATGTCTAACCTCATGTACATACTGTTATGTAGACCTACCTTATGTCTAACCTCATGTACATACTGTTATGTAGACCTACCTTATGCCTAACCTCATGTACATACTGTTATGTAGACCTACCTTATGTCTAACCTCATGTACATACTGTTATGTAGACCTACCTTATGCCTAACCTCTATGTAGACCTACCTTATGTCTAACCTCATGTACATACTGTTATGTAGACCTACCTTATGTCTAACCTCATATGTAGACCTACCTTATGTCTAACCTACCTTAGACCTACCTTATGTCTAACCTCATGTACATACTGATATGTAGACCTACCTTATGCCTAACCTCATGTACATACTGCTATGTAGACCTACCTTATGTCTAACCTACCTTATGTCTAACCTACCTTAGACCTACCTTATGTCTAACCTCATGTACATACTGCTATGTAGACCTACCTTATGTCTAACCTCATGTACATACTGTTATGTAGACCTACCTTATGTCTAACCTACCTTATGTCTAACCTCATGTACATACTGTTATGTAGACCTACCTTATGTCTAACCTCATGTACATACTGTTATGTAGACTTACCTTATGTCTAACCTCATGTACATACTGTTATGTAGACCTACCTTATGTCTAACCTCATGTACATACTGCTATGTAGACCTACCTTATGTCTAACCTACCTTATGTCTAACCTCATGTACATACTGTTATGTAGACCTACCTTATGTCTAACCTACCTTATGTCTAACCTACCTTAGACCTACCTTATGTCTAACCTCATGTACATACTGCTATGTAGACCTACCTTATGTCTAACCTCATGTACATACTGTTATGTAGACCTACCTTATGTCTAACCTACCTTATGTCTAACCTCATGTACATACTGTTATGTAGACCTACCTTATGTCTAACCTCATGTACATACTGTTATGTAGACCTACCTTATGTCTAACCTACCTTATGTCTAACCTCATGTACATACTGTTATGTAGACCTACCTTATGTCTAACCTCATGTACATACTGTTATGTAGACCTACCTTATGTCTAACCTCATGTACATACTGTTATGTAGACTTACCTTATGTCTAACCTCATGTACATACTGTTATGTAGACCTACCTTATGTCTAACCTCATATGTAGACTTACCTTATGTCTAACCTCATATGTAGACTTACCTTATGTCTAACCTCATGTACATACTGTTATGTAGACCTACCTTATGTCTAACCTCATATGTAGACTTACCTTATGTCTAACCTCATGTACATACTGCTATGTAGACCTACCTTATGTCTAACCTACCTTATGTCTAACCTACCTTAGACCTACCTTATGTCTAAGCTACCTTAGACCTACCTTATGTCTAACCTACCTTAGACCTACCTTATGTCTAACCTACCTTATGTCTAACCTACCTTAGACCTACCTTATGTCTAACCTACCTTAGACCTACCTTATGTCTAACCATAAATAGTGATTAAATGCCCATGGTTGCAGGGTGCACCTCTTTCTTGTCTCTGGACTTGTCTATCTCCTTCTTCAGGATGTCCACTCTCTTGAAGGACTCGAAGCTGTCCACGCTGTAGACCAGCACGAAGCCGTCCGCCACAGAGTAGTAGTGTTTGGGCAGCTCCAGGCCGTCGTGGAGCCCCCTGGTGTCGTACAGACGCAACTGTTCCTTCACGCCGCGGTCCGTCTCCACAGAGGCAACGTAAACGTCCTCCTGAGTCTCGTTGGATTCTGAACCTGAAGGAAAATCAACAGAAAATCAACTGTTTCATAGTTTTTTTCTGGTTGTGTCTGCATGTCATCTCAGGTTTCCTATTAACTAGTTTTATTTGTGAATAGTTATTTCTCATAATATTTCTGATTATTGTGTCTCATGTACATACAGTACGTGTAACTATTTATGCTCACGTATATAGCTTAGATTTTGACCTGTTTCTACTATACCCTGTTCTTTCTTCTACCTCGATCTGTCCTTCTTCCCTTTTCTGAAAACTACAAACGATGGAGTACTGTACAGTACAGTACAGTACAGTACTGTACAGTACTGTACGGTACGGTACGGTATGGTACTGTACGGTACAGTACAGTACTGTACTGTACTGTACTGTACTGTACGGTACGGTACTGTACGGTACTGTACGGTACGGTACGGTACGGTACTGTACTGTACTGTACTGTACTGTACTGTACGCACCAAAACACTATCTCACCCAATTCTTTCCACCTGTAAAACTGTGATGTGACAATAAAAGCTGATTCTTGAGTGAATTATGTTCTTTTATTTACTTATATTTCTTGGCTTATTATTGTGGGATGAGTTGTTTTTATGTGGAACAAAGAAGACTATCTGGTTTCTAATACTATAATAACCAATCATCTGGTTTCTAATACTATAATAACCAATCATCTGGTTTCTAATACTATAATAACCAATCATCTGGTTTCTAATACTATAATAACCAATCATCTGGTTTCTAATACTATAATAACCAATCACCTGGTTTCTAATACTATAATAACCAATCATCTGGTTTCTAATACTATAATAACCAATCATCTGGTTTCTAATACTATAATAACCAATCACCTGGTTTCTAATACTATAATAACCAATCATCTGGTTTCTAATGCTATAATAACCAATCATCTGGTTTCTAATACTATAATAACCAATCATCTGGTTTCTAATACTATAATAACCAATCACCTGGTTTCTAATACTATAATAACCAATCACCTGGTTTCTAATACTATAATAACCAATCATCTGGTTTCTAATGCTATAATAACCAATCATCTGGTTTCTAATACTATAATAACCAATCATCTGGTTTCTAATACTATAATAACCAATCATCTCACATAGTGACTGATCCATCCAATGGGCAGGTAGGGAATATACTGTATGTGTATAAAGTATATGTACTGTATATTAATATACTGTATGTGTATACAGTATATGTACTGTATATTGAATGTACTGTATGTGTATACAGTATATGTACTGTATATTGAATGTACTGTATGTGTATACAGTATATGTACCGGTACTGTATATTGCCTTGATGAGAAATAACTAATGTCTTATTAAAAGATATTCCAAGAATAATAAACTCTTCTTCATTCTTGGTATATTTAGAGACGCCAAGAAAAAAACATTGTTATTTGTCTCTTATACAGGGCCGGCTTATCTTATCTTATCTTATACAGGATATCAGTATATATATATATATATACATCCGGCGCGTCCATACAGGCCACCTAGGCGGCCGCCTAGAGCGGCAGTTTGGAGAGGCGGCAAAAAAAGTCGGGAAAAAATAATAATAAATCGGTAAAATCAGAATTAAATAACATAACCCTAACCTACCTAACCCTAATCCTAAAACCGAAATAAAGTAGCCAAAAACGTATCATAATCCGCCCAAAACCCGAAAAAATTCGCTCGCGTGCGGGGGCGCATCAGAGGAATCTCGCCTAGAGCGCTGATCAGCCTAGAACCGGCGCTGCTCTTATACAATGATGTGTTTGATGTTCAGTGAAAAGTTGCTCCCCAGAGTTAGTAACCGAGTCGCCCCAAAACACACTCGCCCACATTTCTTCTGCGGACCGCTTGCACCCAGCGGTTCTTATATTCTTGTATTCGTTTTACTAAGGTTACGGTTAAATAAGGTTAGGTTTAGGCATAGTTTTACTAAGGTTAAATAAGGTTAGGTTTAGACATAGTTTACTGAGGTTAAGGTTAAATAAGGTTAGGTTTAGGCATAGTTTTACTGAGGTTAAGGTTAGGAATAAGGTTAGGTTTAGACATAGTTTACTGAGGTTAAGGTTAGGAATAAGGTTAGGTTTAAACATAGTTTTACTGAGGTTAAGGTTAAATAAGTTTAGGTTTAGACATAGTTTTACTGAGGTTAAGGTTAGGAATAAGGTTAGGTTTAAACATAGTTTTACTGAGGTTAAGGTTAAATAAGTTTAGGTTTAGACATAGTTTTACTGAGGTTAAGGTTAAATAAGGTTAGGTTTAGACATAGTTTACTGAGGTTAAGGTAGGAATAAGGTTAGGTTTAGACATAGTTTACTGAGGTTAAGGTTAGGAATAAGGTTAGGTTTAGACATAGTTTACTGAGGTTAAGGTAGGAATAAGGTTAGGTTTAGACATAGTTTACTGAGGTTAAGGTAGGAATAAGGTTAGGTTTAGACATAGTTTACTGAGGTTAAGGTAGGAATAAGGTTAGGTTTAGACATAGTTTTACTGAGGTTAGGTTTAGGAATAAGGTTAGGTTTAGACATAGTTTACTGAGGTTAAGGTAGGAATAAGGTTAGGTTTAGACATAGTTTACTGAGGTTAAGGTAGGAATAAGGTTAGGTTTAGACATAGTTTACTGAGGTTAAGGTTAAATAAGGTTAGGTTTAGACATAGTTTACTGAGGTTAAGGTTAAATAAGGTTAGGTTTAGACATAGTTTACTGAGGTTAAGGTTAAATAAGGTTAGGTTTAGACATAGTTTACTGAGGTTAAGGTTAAATAAGGTTAGGTTTAGACATAGTTTACTGAGGTTAAGGTTAAATAAGGTTAGGTTTAGACATAGTTTTACTGAGGTTAAGTTTAAGAAAACCTGACCGTTCCGAGGTCGCCGGATTTGACCCAAGGCGAGCGTGTTTTGGGGCGAGCGTTCGTGTATTCCCCAGACTATCACTAATACTATGCTAACAATATATGCTGTAATTATAAAAAATACAAGCTAAAATATGCAACATTCAAAGTAGTTTTAACAGGAGCTAGAGTACTGTATATCCACGACAACATTCAGGGATAATATCTATCCTATCATATATCATATATCATGTATCATCATATATCATATATCAATCCTAACCTTACTACTATATGTTACTGACCCCCAAACAATACCATAACAATAACTCACCTACAGTATGGCTTCCATACAGCAGCTGCTCCAGGATGGCAGTTTTCCCCACAGATGCTTGTCCACACACCACTACCTTACAGCCTTTACCCATGATGATAACCTGTAAAATATTATAATATAGATATAATAACTATATGTTATCTTGTCCACACACCACTACCTTACAGCCTTTACCCATGATAACCTGTAAAATATTACATTATAGATATAATAACTATATGTTATCATGTCCACACACCACTACCTTACAGCCTTTACCCATGATAACCTGTAAAATATTATAATATAGTTATAACTATATGTTATCATGTCCACACACCACTACCTTACAGCCTTTACCCATGATAACCTGTAAAATATTATAATATAGATATAATAACTATATGTTATCATGTCCACACACCACTACCTTACAGCCCTTACCCATGATAACCTGTAAAATATGATATTATAGATATAACTAGAAAAAGTGCTCCTCGGAGCACAGGTCTCCGCCAGGTCATGTAGGTTATTGTGGCCTCCTGGTGGCGCTATAATAGGCCAAAGTGAAAAGGGTGCCATTTCTTCTTAGGCCTTGCACGGCAATCGGACACTGCATTCATGATTTGAAGCATTTTGTTCAAAAATGTGTTTTGCTAAATTAGACCTGCTGGTGGCGCTATAACAGGCCAATGTTAAAAGGGTGGCATTTGCTCCTCAACATAGTGTGAATGTGCGTCCAAAGTTTGACCGCAATCGGATGCTGCGTTCATGATTTGCTGCATTTTGTTCAAAACAAGGCACTACTGCAAACTTTAGATGTCAATCTTAGCCAATCAGGATGGAATATGAAAAATCAAACACATCCGTCTTGATCACATGACTGTAGAGATCATGTGTACCGATTTGCGTGAAATTTCGATAAAATCGGAAGGAGTAATATAAAAAAATGTGTTTTACATAAGTCGGCCTCCTGGTGGCACTATAAAAGGCAGATGTGAAAAATGCAGTGCAAAGGTTTTTCCTTGACCTCTAGGGAGTGCGCTTACAAAGTTTTACACAGATCGGTGCAGTTATAGGTCAAAACACAAATCGGTCTGTTATAGCGCCACCATGAGGCTGATTTGAACATTTTCAAGTGGCATTTCTTCCTCGGCCTAGTGGGAATGTGCGTGTGAAATCTCACGGAAATCGCAAGCTGCGTTCATGATTTGAGGCATTTTGTTGAAAACGGAGCAATCCTGCAAACTTTGGAAGCCAACCTTAGCCAATCAGGATGAAATATGGAAAATTGGACAGATCCGTGTTGATCACATGACTATAGAGATACTGTGTACTGATTTGCGTGATGTTTGGATAAAATCTGTAGGAGTACTGTCAAGAAATGTGTTTTGCAAAAAGCGGCCTCCTGGTGGTGCTATAAAAGGCTAATTTGAAAAATTTGGGGCAGAGGTTCTGCTCTGGCATCCAGGGAGTGTGTGTGCACAGTTTCGCTGCGATCAAGCCAACGGTGCCGGAGATTAGCTGTCCACAAAATGACAGAATGACGGACACACACACGGACGGACACACACACGGACGGACGGACAGGGGGCAAAACATACTCTCTCGCCATGCCTTTCGGCCTGGCGGAGACAATAACTATATGTTATCATGTCCACACACCACTACCTTACAGCCCTTACCCATGATAACCTGTAAAATATGATATTATATTATGTTATAGTTATTACCATAACCTTTACCCATGATAATAATAATAATAATAATAATACCTGAGATTTATATAGCGCTTTTCTAATACTCAAAGTCGCTTTACAAGTTAAACTAAGTAGAGCAAAAAAAAAAAGAAAAAAAAAAAACAGAACAACTTTAATAATAGAATACAGAGAATAAAGTTAAAAAGTTAAAAAGGCTGCAGAAGGCCAGGGAATAAAACCAACAAAAGTTGAATGGCAGTTGAAAAGGTGGTAGGAGATCAGGCTAGGTGGGAAAAGCAATTCTGATAACCTGTAAAATATGATATTATATTATGTTATAGTCATAACCATAACCTTTACCCATGATAACCTGTAAAATATGATATTATATTATGTTATAGTTATTACCATAACCTTTACCCATGATAACCTGTAAAATATGATATTATAGATATAATCATAACCCTTTAAAAACATGAATAATATAGAAATATTTAAAAACAAAGTGACGTCTTAAAAAGCAGCTGTTTGATCTATACGGTCATTTACATGACTGGTTCTCAACGTGGGGTCCGGGGACCACCAGAGTCACTGTGTAACGGTGTCTGGGGGTCCATGTGGTTCCATCCGGACCCTTTAGGTTGGGGGTCCATGTGGTTCCATCCGGACCCTTTAGGTTGGGGGTCCGGGGACCCCTGGTCCCACAGATCAATGTAAACACAAGCACTAGCTAAGAGGCTAATAGCATCAACCTGTTCATAGCGGCTCAAACAGCATTAAATGTTATGAATACAATATAATATAATGTTTAATAACTTACTGATGGAGGCTGAATGCTTCAGGATGAAGATCATAACCATAAACATAACCATAGATCAGTTTAATGATCATAAACAACACTCTGTCACCATGGCAGCCATTCTGACTGATACCACACTGATGCGCATGCGCGACCCCACGTGGTCGCCAGGGACATAATAATAATAATACTATTAATACTATTAATAATAATAATAATAATAATAATAATAATAATAATATTAATACTATTAATAATAATACTACTACTACTACTACTACTACTAATAATAATAATAATAATAATAATAATAATGATAATAATGATAATAATGATAATAATAACGACATGAACAGTCTGAAAATTATATTGATATTATTCATTTTACTGTTATTGTTCAACGTTTAAAGTGTTTTTATGATGTTCTGAATAGTGTATATCTCAATGGAAACAAGCCAATGGCTTTCTTGGGTTTTAAATCCTATTAGCTGAGCTTTATTGAACTGGACTTTAATGGGCTTTTTTTCTGCAAACTTCTAATAAAGTATTCAATCAAAAACACGTATTTTATTTTATTTGACTGACGACTTTTATTATATATTTTTGTATGCACATATTTTCCTTGTCTTTTATGTCTATGCTGCTACTAACTGAAGTGGATTATATTATTATTGTTTTTTTATGACATTTTGGTCACATCAGAAAGTGTCATGGGGGGAAAAAATTACCAAAAGAAACAGAACTACAAACTTGTAGTTCTGTTCTTTTTGGCCGTTGTAGCCTACATTATAATGATTTGTGTGTGCGTGTGTGTGTGTGTGTGTGTGTGTGTGTGTGTGTGTGTGTGTGTGTGTGTGTGTGTGTGTGTGTGTGTGTGTGTGTGTGTGTGTGTGTGTGTGTGTGTGTGTGTGTGTGTGTGTGTGTGTGCGTACGTGCGTCCATGCTTGTGAAAAATCTAGCTTTGGCGTAATAAACTACATTTCCCATGAACACTTGCGCACAGGAAGCGCGCCGTCAACGTCACCATAAAGCATTGTGGGTACGTTCCCTCTTTCTTTCCGGCTGCGACGCCATCATGTAAGCGCTGTATTTTCATGCCTTTATATCAAACCGTATCCATTAAGATCTGTTATTAAAACACCGTCATCCATCTATAATATCACCGTTATTAATAAAGGACATGATGAGGGTCCAGATGGACTAGATATCGTTTAACTGGATGATGTAAAACTAACACATTATGGACATAATGGTCTGGGTTGTGTTGGCTCCGTGTAGCCCAGGATGTTGCTACTGATTAGCATCACTGCTCTCATAGAACTAGATGAAATGTGAATAATTAGCGGCTTAGTTACTCACGTTTACATTAAATATGTCTGTATATTAATATAGTAACGGGTGTAAACACAATGTAAAGAGTCATTTAAAGCTGTCTTCGCCTCCTAGCAGCCAAGCTAACGTTAGCCAGACATTTATAACGAGGATATAAAAGCATGTGATCATAATAACACATTATAGATTAAACTCTATCTTTAATAACACAACTCTGATTACATTATAGATTAAACTCTATCTTTATGGCTCTGTTTGTGTCAATAATGATTAATGTAGTCATTAGTTACTGTCTGGTTCAAGACGTCAATGTTCTGCAGAGCAAGCATGACCAGATCATACATTATAATACATTATAACACATTATAATACATTATAATACATTATAAAATGACCAGTTCATACAATAATACATTATAATACATTATAATATGACCAGTTCATACAATAATACATTATAATACATTATAATACATTATAATACATTATAAAATGACCAGTTCATATAATATGGGACAATGTGTCGTTGGTATATGATTAATATGTGATGAAGTGTTGTATATTTGTAGTATTGTGGTTTATATAGAGTATTTATTAACTAGCCTGGCATGAGGCTACAGATAGATAGTCTGGTAAATGATTACATTAATGTTTGGTGTTATTGTACATGATGGGTTGTTCTCTTAAGGATAAACTATAGATCTAATGTCCAAAGTGAATAATTATGAGCTAAATGTTGACCAATAGAGGCAGGTCACTGAACTGTAGTTAAATGTAGAACGATGCATTAAATGACAGACCTGTTGATGTTGCTCTGTTTAAACTGCCCTGTCGTTTTAAGGTCTGATTTCTACTGCGTTGCACAGAATGCACACTGAAAATAGCCGATCTACAAGCTCGCAAAACATTGCAATGCGTTGTGAGCTTGTAGATCTGCTGTTTTCAGTGCATGACACTGCTGCACAAAACTAACTTACAAATTAGGTCTGTGTCTAATGGATGAGGCACGTTGTAGTGATAACGGTTTAACCCGGGAACGCATGTGTCATTTTATTTCATATGTATTCTTTTAAAGCGAACATTTGTAACTCAAATCTTTGCTTCTGGGGGTCCCTGGAACAACACATTTTGCTTCTGGGGGTCCCTGGAACAACACATTTTGCTTCTGGGGGTCCCTGGAACAACACATTTTGTTTCTGGGGGTCCCTGGAACAACACATTTTGAGATGGGGGTCCCTGGAACAACACATTTTGAGATGGGGGTCCCTGGAACAACACATTTTGCTTCTGGGGGTCCCTGGAACAACACATTTTGAGATGGGGGTCCACGGCCAAATACATCATTTTGGTTAATTGGCTGTTGCTGTATCAATGGTGCTCCAACTTCTCCCATGTCAAGGACCCCCTAAATGACATGTATTTCTCCCCCATCAAAATATTTGCATGAGTTAAAAATGTTTTCAAAGATTTGCACATTGTCAAGACTTTTCAGAAATAGCAGATCTACAAGCTTGTGCCGCTGAGCTTGTAGATCTGCTATTTTTGAATAGTCAAAGACATCTAAAATGACACGGATGCGTCCGCGGTCTTAATAGATTAAAGTTACGTTACTGATGAAGATGATGGTGTGCTTCCTCCTCCAGATAAACAGAGATGGGAGCGTATAAGTACATGCAGGAGTTGTGGCGTAAGAAGCAGTCTGATGTGATGCGCTTCCTGCTGCGCGTGCGGTGCTGGCAGTACCGCCAACTGTCCAACCTGCACCGCGCCCCCCGCCCCACCCGCCCCGACAAGGCCCGCAGGCTGGGGTACAAGGCCAAGCAGGGTGAGTGTTCCTTTAACTCTACTATATGATACAAGACCTATAACTAACTTTAACATATGATACAAGACCTTTAACTCTACCTTTAACTCTACTATATGATACAAGACCTATAACTAACTTTAACATATGATACAAGACCTTTAACTCTACCTTTAACTCTACTATATGATACAAGACCTATAACTAACTTTAACATATGATACAAGGCCTTTAACTCTTAACTTTAACACTACTATATGATACAAGACCTTTAACTCTACCTTTAACTCTACTATATGATACAAGACCTTTAACTCTACCTTTAACTCTACTATATGATACAAGACCTTTAACTCTACCTTTAACTCTACTATATGATACAAGGCCTTTAACTCTACCTTTAACACTACTATATGATACAAGACCTTTAACTCTACCTTTAACTCTACTATATGATACAAGACCTTTAACTCTACCTTTAACTCTACTATATGATACAAGACCTATAACTAACTTTAACATATGATACAAGGCCTTTAACTCTACCTTTAACACTACTATATGATACAAGGCCTTTAACTCTACCTTTAACACTACTATATGATACAAGACCTTTAACTCTACCTTTAACACTACTATATGATACAAGACCTTTAACTCTACCTTTAACACTACTATATGATACAAGACCTATAACTAACTTTAACATATGATACAAGGCCTTTAACTCTACCTTTAACACTACTATATGATACAAGACCTATAACTAACTTTAACATATGATACAAGGCCTTTAACTCTACCTTTAACTCTACTATATGATACAAGACCTTTAACTCTACCTTTAACACTACTATATGATACAAGACCTTTAACTCTACCTTTAACACTACTATATGATACAAGACCTATAACTCTAACTTTAACATATGATACAAGGCCTTTAACTCTACCTTTAACACTACTATATGATACAAGACCTATAACTAACTTTAACACTACTATATGATACAAGGCCAAGCAAGGTGAGTGTTCTATAACTCTACTATATGATACAAGGCCAAGCAAGGTGAGTGTTCTATAACTCTACTATATGATACAAGACCTATAACTAACTTTAACATATGATACAAGGCCTTTAACTCTACCTTTAACTCTACTATATGATACAAGACCTTTAACTCTTAACTTTAACTCTACTATATGATACAAGACCTTTAACTAACACTACTATATGATACAAGACCTATAACTCTAACTTTAACATATGATACAAGGCCTTTAACTCTACCTTTAACACTACTATATGATACAAGACCTTTAACACTACTATATGATACAAGACCAAGCAGGGTGAGTGTTCCTTTAACTCTACTATATGATACAAGACCTTTAACTCTACCTTTAACACTACTATATGATACAAGACCTTTAACTCTACTATATGATACAAGACCTATAACTCTACCTTTAACACTACTATATGATACAAGACCTTTAACTCTACCTTTAACACTACTATATGATACAAGACCTTTAACTCTACCTTTAACACTACTATATGATACAAGACCTTTAACTCTACTATATGATACAAGACCTTTAACTCTACTATATGATACAAGACCAAGCAGGGTGAGTGTTCCTTTAACTCTACTATATGATACAAGACCTATAACTAACTTTAACATATGATACAAGACCTTTAACTCTACCTTTAACTCTACTATATGATACAAGGCCTTTAACTCTACCTTTAACTCTACTATATGATACAAGACCTTTAACTCTACCTTTAACTCTACTATATGATACAAGACCTTTAACTCTACCTTTAACTCTACTATATGATACAAGACCTTTAACTCTACCTTTAACTCTACTATATGATACAAGGCCAAGCAGGGTGAGTGCTTATTGCTTAAGGGTCCCTTAAAGGGTAAGACCACTTTGGTAGAGGTTTGGGTTGTGTAGTTACCTCACCATGATGTAACTCCAAAGGTGGACAAGAAATAAAAAATAATTGCTCCATTGATTAGAAATTGATAATTCTAAATATGCTCCTCATTGACTTACATTGTACGGTAAAACTGCTCTCAAAGTCACTCTTTTAGCACATAAACAAACATGAACAAAGCTGATTCAGACAATATAGAACCTCACCAAACCCACTACTGTTTGTTTTTTTTAATAAAAATGTTAACTTCCTGCTGATTTTACTATTTGAAGATCCGGATCCGCGAATCCAGTCCGGGTTTTCTTCTTAATAAAAATTGCAAAATCAACAGGAAGTTAACATTTTTATATAAAAAAAAAACAGTACTGGGGTTGGTGATGTTCAATATTGTCTGAATCGGCTTTGTTCATGTTTGTTTACGTGCTAAAAGAGTGACTTAGAGAGCTGTTTTACCGTACAATGTAAGTCAATGAGGAGCATATTTTGAATTATAAATTTCTAATCAATGGAGCAATTATTTTTAATTTCTTGTCCACCTTTGGAGTTACATCATGGCAAGGTAACTACACAACCCAAACCTCTACCAAAGTGGTCTTACCCTTTAACTATACACAAATCCACAGAGCGCTGCCCTGTAGCCAACCATTGCTGCGGTGTCAGACTCAATCAGCTGCTGCAGTCACTGAATGCTCACTTTACTATTTTACCTGCTTTTTACTAACGTTTACTAACACTAACTTTACAAAGATGTACAGAAAATGGGGACAAACCACCTTTCAGGTTCCAGTAGGCTAGTTTATGACTGCTCTGCTAACGTCAGCAGACGGACAGAACCGCAGCAGCATGGATTTGTGTATAGCTATATGGAGGTTCCAAATACACCCTTACAGGTCTGTAGCTCTGAGTGTACTAATGGAACCAAATGGACCCTTACAGGTCTATAGCTCTGAGTGTACTAATAGAACCAAATGGACCCTAACAGGTCTATAGCTCTGAGTGTACTAATGGAACCAAATGGACCCTTACAGGTCTATAGCTCTGAGTGTACTAATAGAACCAAATGGACCCTTACAGGTCTATAGCTCTGAGTGTACTAATGGAACCAAATGGACCCTAACAGGTCTATAACTCTGAGTGTACTAATAGAACTAAATAACAGACATTTATCAGCTGTTCCAGTTAATATTTTGTCTGCTCTTGTTTATCTTGTATCTGTATGAGTTCTCTCTCCTGATTGGATGAAATTGATATCCTGACCTTTTAAATGTATTTTGTGTTTATTAAAGAGCTGGAGAGACATGTAAAAAACCCTGTTACTGAACAAACACCATATGAAGAATATAGAACATTAACTTAGCTTTAACCTGAACCTCCTTCTACTGTGTTCTGTTCCAACAGGCTACGTCATCTACCGTATCCGCGTGCGCCGTGGCGGTCGTAAACGCCCCGTGCCAAAGGGAGCGACGTACGGCAAGCCGGTGCACCATGGAGTCAACCAGATCAAGTTCGCCCGCAGCCTGCAGTCCACGGCCGAGGTGAGTTACATCAACGTTCAATCTGTAAAAGACTTTCACTGTTAGCTGTGACATTAAAACATTAAAGACTTTCACTCTCTCACTGTTAGCATTAAAACATTAAAGACTTTCACTCTCTCACTGTTAGCATTAAAACATTAAAGACTTTCACTCTCTCACTGTCAGCATTAAAACATTAAAGACTTTCACTCTCTCACTGTCAGCATTAAAACATTCTCCTCGTCCTCTGGGTTTGGGAGGAAAATCGAAAAGACAAACTGAAAGTTTTTTTTAATAACACTTCAGATTTTCAATGACAGGCCAGTGTAGCTCAGTAGGAGCGTTTGGTGCTCAGTAGGAGCGTTTGGTGCTCAGTAGGACCCGTTTGGTGCTCAGTAGGACCGTTTGGTGCTCAGTAGGAGCGTTTGGTGCTCAGTAGGACCGTTTGGTGCTCAGTAGGACCCGTTTGGTGCTCAGTAGGAGCGTTTGGTGCTCAGTAGGAGCGTTTGGTGCTCAGTAGGAGCGTTTGGTGCTCAGTAGGACCCGTTTGGTGCTCAGTAGGAGCGTTTGGTGCTCAGTAGGAGCGTTCAGTGGTGTGAATGTACAGTGTTGTTATACAGTCATCCCTTTGTCACATCCTAACAGTCAGTCAAGGTACTAAACATCACAAAGTAAAGGAAGCAAGTTGTCTGTGTTCTGGAAGAAAAGCCTTCATGGTGTAATGTACTGGTAGAGTTGTGTTCATGGTGTAGAGTTGTGTTCATGGTGTAGAGTTGTGTTCATGGTGTAGAGTTGTACTGGTAGAGTAGATCACATGTGGGCGTTTTGCAGAAACCAAACGGTGGAAGCTTTTGGTTTCTGCAAAACGGACAGACTGAATAAATACACATGATGTGAATTCACACAATCAGGATGTTTTAGGATATGAAGATGTTTTAGGATATGAAGATGTTTAGGATATGAAGATGTTTTAGGATATGAAGATGTTTAGGATATGAAGATGTTTTAGGATATGAAAAACACTCCTACAAACATCACATTTATAACAGTTCCTGCATCTCAAGACTGTCTGCAAAACATTTGTGCTCCTGCAGAATGTGAACCACCTTCCATCAGGTTTACTGCATACTGGTGTAGATTTGTGCTCCTCATTTTAATGCCCCACACCCCCCCCCCCCTTCATGGGGGTTCAGTGTGAGGCCTGTTGGCAGCATGGATCTACACCCTGACATAGAATCCATGAAGGCCCACAAACACCTCAGTGTTATTACTGTCAGCTGATTTAATGCTGCTTCTACTTTGTAAAACCTTGAAACAGACTTCCAGTTAACCTTCGTGCTGCACCGTGATCCATGATCTAAGTTTTATTAATGTGTGGAAACACAAGAAGTTGTTAGTGGTGCCTCTTTCCTTCCCTGTGAGGAAGTAGTCCCAGGTTTACCACTTCGGGTGCATCCACACATGTACGTCAAGTTGTCGTACGGAAGTCGTAAGTCCCATCCACTCCCATGTTAAGTTAAAAACCGGAAGTTCTGTCCCGACGTCCGTCTGAAAAGCATATCGCTAATTAGGTCCAAGTCTAATGGATGAAGTAACGGCCAAAAATGTCCGGAACCAGAACAAGGTCTTGTGACCGTAGCGTCAACTTGACTCTTGGATCCACCCTGTCTGTTCCTTCACACACGGCTTCCTTTGATTGTCTCAGCAGCCGATTTAAACAGGAAACACAAAGGTGTGTGACTGACATTCCTTGTGCTCCTCCTCTCCTCATAGGAGTGTGTTAACAGTGTGTAGTTCATATCAGTGTGTGTGTGTGTGTGTGTGTGACTGACCTCCCCTCTTAGGAGTGTGTTAACAGTGTGTAGTTCATATCAGTGTGTGTGTGTGCTCCTCCTCTCCTCTTAGGAGTGTGTTAACAGTGTGTAGTTCATATCAGTGTGTGTGTGACCCTGTGCTCCTCCTCTCCTCATAGGAGTGTGTAGTTCATATCAGTGTGTGTGTGTGCTCCTCCTCTCCTCATAGGAGTGTGTAGTTCATATCAGTGTGTGTGTGTGCTCCTCCTCTCCTCATAGGAGTGTGTTAACAGTGTGTAGTTCATATCAGTGTGTGTGTGTGTGTGACCCTGTGCTCCTCCTCTCTCATAGGAGCGTGCTGGGCGTCACTGTGGGGGTCTCAGGGTGCTGAACTCCTACTGGGTGGGCGAGGACTCCACCTACAAGTTCTTTGAGGTGATCCTCATGGACACCTTCCACAAGGCCATCAGACGTAACCCGGACACCCAGTGGATCACACAGGCCGTGCACAAGCACAGGGAGATGCGTGGCCTGACCTCCGCCGGCAAGAAGAGCCGCGGCCTGGGCAAGGGTCACCGCTTCCACATGACCATCGGAGGCTCCCGCCGCGCCGCCTGGAAGAGACGCAACACCCTGCAGCTGCACCGTTACCGTTAACCGCAGCGCTGATGGCATTTGTACATTTAAAAGAAATAAACCGTTTTATGGTGACAAGATGGTCTGTGTGTGTGTTTAATGTAATGTTTAGGTGAGGGGGTTGGCCTTAAAGATGTGTGTGTGTGTGTGTTTAATGTAATGTTTAGGTGAGGGGGTTGGCCTTAAAGATGGTCTGTGTGTGTGTGTGTGTGTGTGTTAGCAATTGCTATGAGTTCACAATCTGCTTGCAACATACCAATGAGGGTGACTTATTACTGTGGAGGGTAAAATGCCTTTAGTTACCATTGTACACACATGTGGTGGTTATATGGTGTGGTGGTTATTACATTTAAAGCTGGTTATATGATGTGGTTATACATTACATTTAAAGCTGGTTATGTGATGTGGTTATACATTACATTTAAAGCTGGTTATATGATGTGGTTATACATTACATTTAAAGCAGGACCAATGTGTTAATTCTGCATCAAAATAACTTTGAAACTGATTCTTGAGTGTTATTCACAGGTAAAATAAGGAATTCCTGCCCTTTAGATAAGAGCAACAGACCTGCAATTTGTTTATAAATGAAAGAAATCCAGCTTCCTAAATAATTGGAAACGTTTGTTGCCTGTTTGAGCTGATATGAGGATGATAAAAAGCTCTAAAACCTTTATAAACATTGGATCTTAAAGACATTTAATTATTACATCCTTGTGTGGTCAAGGTTTTCATTCTGTCTGTTTGGTTGATTTAAAACCAGGCATCATCAGAGTGACTGAACGCCATCTATGAAGTTCAGCCAATAAACAGCATTTTGAATGATCATTTATTTAGATAATCTGATCATGGAATTAGAAAAGTAACCAAAGTTTGACCATTCACTACCAGTCAATCAAGTGTTTTCTGAATGATATACTGTACTGTATGTCAAATTAATTCATATTAGCATGAAACCATTGAACCAACATTTAATACATCTTAAGAACAGTTCCATTGCACTTTTCTTTTTTGGTATAATTGATAAAATGAGGTTCCAGTGTTCATATTGTAATAAAACAAAAGTATGTTAAAATATGAGCAGTGGAGCATTTTGCCTTGTAAATAATGCTATACAATATTACAACTTTGATTATGTGTCACATTCTACATCACAAGGTACTGAACCATTATAGTGAAATGATACATCTTTAGTTTATTTATGGTTATTTGATATAAACAAATATTTTCTCCCATCCTTCCATTCTACTAGGCTTTATCCATCCCATCATAATGGCCACTAGGTGGCAGTATAACCTCGTGGTACCCAGACCGTCCTCCACTAAACACGATCAGCTATTATCCATAATTAGGTTTGATTGACAGATGTGTGATATTGTATTTACGACATTCTAATATTGATTTCTCATTGGTTGATGCCTATTGGCTTATTAATATAGACTAGGAGAATTAAAGGGTTATTTCTAGAATTTACAAGAGATCAGATTGATTGATTGAATCCTTTAGCAGTTTGCAACAAAAAAAAGCACAGTAAGATACAGTTCAATACAAGGTAAGAGGATTATAAACCCAAGAAAGCCTATGGCTTGTTTCCATTGGGGTCCTTTGTACTCAATTCATCGAAATATTTAATGACAGACAAATATACTATGCAAAACATTACATCTGCATGGAAAAAGCATTACAAAAAGACTGATTGTCTCACAATTCATTGTTTATTCTACTGTGTTATCAGAACAGAACTGGGCCTGGCTGGCACACTCTGGACTGCATCTTATTTATTATTATTATTATTAAAAATAAAATATATTTTTAAGTAAAGACACTTCTTGTGTTCTTGTTCACAGTGTGTAGTTAAAAGTGTGTCAGTGGGTTACATCCCCATGGTTACCATGGTTACGTCCATAGACACCGACGCTGCGTGCGTCGTGTGGGCGGGGCCTGGGAGGTCACATGGTGTAGGCTACAGTGTTCCACCACAGAGCTGATCCAGGGTCTGTATCTGTATCTGTCGCTCTGACTCTGATGGCTGATCCAGGATCTGCTTCATTCAGACCCACATGAAGCAGCAGAAACAACACAGTGTCTCTGTGCTGGATACAGATACTAATGATAATTATACTTTAATACCTCCATTAAATATCGTATCGTCTCTATTTCCTGTCTGAGAACAGAGGAGGATCCTAAAACCTGATTCACATTCGATCATTTTTAGAGGCGTTTTCCCTCTGAAAGAGAGAGAAGGAAACATGGAATCCACCAAGGCTGGTAAATAGATTACATTACATTACATTATATTACATGTTATGTTATGTTATATTACATTACATTACATTACATTACATTACATTACATTACATTATATTATCTTTAGATGTGGGTCGTTGTTCTCAGTCAGTTGGTGCATAATGATTTAAAAGCATGGAAGTAAAAAAAGACAGAGGCATGACTTCTAGTTCTGCAGAGAATGAATGAATACTAGGTTTTGAATGATCATTGTGGTTTAATAATAGTTATTATGAGAGAAATGTATCTGTTGTTCTGCAGAAAGAAAAGCGTTGGAAATATCAACATATGTGTAACATTTTGATATGATGTTACACATATGTGTACATTATGATATGTACACATATTGATATGTACACATTATGTGTACATTATGATATGTACACATGTGTAACATTATATCATATGTATATGTAAGTATTCATTATTATTATTATTGTTAAAGCATCAGGACAGGATCACTAGTTATAATATATATAGATAAAGTATTAATTATTATTATTGTTAATAAAGCATCAGAACAGGGTCACATAGTTATAATATATATAGATAAAGTATTAATTATTATTATTGTTAATAAAGCATCAGAACAGGGTCACATAGTTATAATATATATAGATAAAGTATTAATTATTATTATTGTTAATAAAGCATCAGAACAGGGTCACATAGTTATAATATATATAGATAAAGTATTAATTATTATTATTGTTAATAAAGCATCAGAACAAGGTCACATAGTTATAATATATATAGATAAAGTATTAATTATTATTATTGTTAATAAAGCATCAGAACAGGGTCACATAGTTATAATATATATAGATAAAGTATTAATTATTATTATTGTTAACACATCCACTGCCAAGGGCTAATCTCATAATGTACTCACCAGTGCCAAGGTGTTTTTGTTGTTTTTTTCATGTCGCCATAGATCTTGTTAAAATCCTTAAGATTGAGCGCTACACAGTCTGTTTACATCCGCGAGATCTCCCTGTATCTCCCAGTGAAGACCGCATGTCAAACGGACTTCCATGACTGTAGTTAGAGCGGATTACGTTAAACAGTGAAATGCGAGGAGAAAAAACTACAGGAAGAGAATTGAGTTTCAGTTTCGTCTGTAGAATGGGAGCGGGCGTGATCGTGAAAACCGGATCCCAAATAATTCTATTTCCTGTCATCAAACCGGAAACGGAAGTGGATCAAAAAAAATCCGAAAGTGCACCCGGACCGCGCATGCGCGAAAAGACCGCAGCCCGTAGGGCTAGCGACCTGCCTTTTTACCCCCGGTCTCAGTAGCGGGGGGCGGGGCGGGTGCGGGGAGAGACAGGCGAGTTGAGTGAAACGAGTTGGGGAAAACGCAGTCCCCACAACATCATTTACGATTCTGTGCCTATCGGTACATAACTCGGACGGCGCTTAGTCGACTAGCAGACCATCGGCCGGTCGTCGCGGGCACTCGCGCCTGGAGGCGCTCGGGCGCGACTCCTCGGCCTCAAGGTCTGCTAAGTCGGCGCGCCTGGCGTCATGGTCCAAAACTATACTTTATCGGCGAAAAAAAGTAGTCTGCTGTGTTTGAAAAAGTATTGTCCCATGCGGGAGTCGAACCCAGACTCCCAATGCTAATGGATTGGGAGGCTGATGACTAGCGAGGTGCGCCACTGAGGCCGGTGCTGAAATTGGGTATTTGGGCTGTATTAGAATGTGACAACCCCCAACGTTCCCAACTCTTCTAATGTAGAGTGAAAGAAGCACCGCCCTGTAGGCCCCTACGGGGCCTACAGGGCGGGGCTACTCAGACCGGGGGTAAAAAGACTGTTCGCGTAGGGCTACGGTCTCGGCGCTTAACAGTTGGATTTAACGGCCCGTAGGACTACGGTCTTGGCAGTTAATGTGTTAATAAAGCATCAGAACAGGGTCACATAGTTATAATATATATAGATAAAGTATTAATTATTATTATTGTTAATAAAGCATCAGAACAAGGTCACATAGTTATAATATATATAGATAAAGTATTAATTATTATTATTGTTAATAAAGCATCAGAACAGGGTCACATAGTTATAATATATATAGATAAAGTATTAATTATTATTATTGTTAATAAAGCATCAGAACAGGATCACATGGCCCAGTCCTCCTAGCCATGTGCGCCTGTGTTTACGCTCCTCGTGGGTCCGACGCTGATTGGTCGAGGAGGTCGTGACGCGGTCGTTGCATAATTATAGAGCACCGAAGTCCTGACGTCACTCGTTCATCCCCAGGTTTGCGGAAGTAATTTCTCTATGGAGAATAACATTGGGTCATCTTAGAATCGTCTCATATAAGAATTGTGGTCCAAAAATAAACACAGCGTGTCGGCGTTATTGTCAGGGAGGAGGTTCTGTATCGTTTATGATAGTCAGTCACTTATTTGATACAGTCTGTTTCTGGCGAAAATGTAACTAATTCGGCGGAAGTAACATTAGCGTTTTCTCACCGTCAGTTGATGCTTCATATCCATAAGAGTCAACCCGCCGTGGTCATGTGTTTATTTTTGGAACACAGTTCTTATTTGACGCGATATTAAATACGTCTATGGGATTCAGAACGGGGGTGGAAAACTGCGAACCAGGTAGACAAACAAAGGATGTGTAAATGACGTCAGACTTCGGCGGTCTATTGTCCTCCTGGCTCGGCACGCGGGGCCACGTGCTGTGACCACGTGCTGTGACCACGTGCTGTGACCACGTGCTGTGGCCACGTGCTGTGACCACGTGCTGTGACCACGTGCCGTGACCACGTGCCGTGACCACGTGCCGTGGCCACGTGCCGTGACCACGTGCCGTGACCACGTGCCGTGACCACGTGCCGTGACCACGTGCCGTGGCCACGTGCCGTGACCACGTGCCGTGACCACGTGCCGTGACCACGTGCCGTGGCCACGTGCTGTGGCCACGTGCTGTGGCCACGTGCTGTGACCACGTGCTGTGACCACGTGCTGTGGCCACGTGCTGTGGCCACGTGCTGTGGCCACGTGCTGTGGCCACGTGCTGTGACCACGTGCTGTGGCCACGTGCTGTGACCACGTGCTGTGACCACGTGCTGTGACCACGTGCTGTGGCCACGTGCTGTGACCACGTGCTGTGGCCACGTGCTGTGACCACGTGCTGTGACCACGTGCTGTGACCACGTGCTGTGACCACGTGCTTTGGACACGTGAGCCTCCTGATGCAGCAGGAGCTGACCCACTTTCACCTCCTCAGATGTACTCCCTGCTGTACTCAGTACTTTTACTGAGAGTACTTTTACTTTACTTTGACTTCTACACTCAGCAGGGTGAAGTAGGGAAACTGAATTTCCCAAATAGATCTAAAAATGTATTACTTGAGGAAAAAATAGTGATATTAAATACCATAATGTAGACATTGTAGACAATTGAAAATAGCAGATCTACACGCTCACAACAATCGCAAGCTTGTAGATCTGCTATTTTCTAATAGACTATTAAAGTATAAAATTAAGTGGTGGTTAATGCATGTTTTGTAATAATAATCTGTAAATATAGTAACAATATAGTAACAACAATTGATAAATGGAGTAAAACAAATGTAATATTTGCCTCTGAGATGTAGTGGAGTAGAAGTATAACATATAATGTAAAAGTTACTATACCTGAAATACTCAGGTATAGTAACTACTTACTTACTTAAAGTAAAAGACAAGTACCTCAGTACTTAATTACATGTGGAGGCGTGGCCACACACCCTAATGATTCCTGGAGCATATAGAATATGTCTTTTGATTGGCTACAGTGTTGCTCAATATTTTAGATATGCATAATTTATGTTATGTAATCACAGGCTAGAGGAACTGGACTGGTCCGACGTACTAAACAGCACACAGGTAGACGAATCTTGGCTTGGTTTCAAAACCAAATTCATTCAAATTTTGGACAGTGTGGCCCCCATGAAAACCGTCAGGGTCAAATCCCGCCCGGTACCATGGATGAATTCGGACATCCTTACTGCCATGAAGGTCAGAAACAAAAAGTGTTCTGAGCTTCATAAAGGTAGGATCAAACTCGCCAGGTGTTTTAACAAAGGTCTCGAATCCCACGTAGCTAAACTTGAAAAAGAAAGAAACAAGCTAAGAAACAAGGTTAATGGCATGCTCCTATTAGCAGAAAAAAGCTTCCTCGATGACAGAATTGAGGAAAATAAAAGCAAACCACGAGAGCTTTGGAAGCTATTCAACAACCTACTAGGCTGCAGCAAGAAATTGAAAACCAGGTTTACAAACATAAGCCTCAAGGTGAATGACACTCTCTTCACATCCAAACATGAAGTGAGTAAAATCCTCAACATATTCTTCACGACCATAACCTCAGATTTGGTTGAAAAACTACCCCCTCACTCTGAGTGCTATGGTGAGGAGTATGTTGACTCATTTTACAAAAAACAGGGTGTACGCAAAGATGATTTTAAACTCTCCCCTGTGAAAACAGAAGAGGTGTTTAAAAAATGGACTGCTCTTCATCAACACAAAGCCACAGGCCTCGACAATATCCCCGCCAAATTTCTAAAAGACTCAGCCGCCTCCATTGCTCCAATCATTACCCACATAATAAACCTCTCCATCATACAGGGACGGGTCCCTAACGATTTCAAAAAAGCAAGGGTGACCCCTCTGTACAAAAAAGGAAACAAATTAGACCCTGGCAACTACCGCCCTATTTCTATTCTTAGCTCCATCTCGAAAGTCATGGAAAAAATAGTCTATGAACAGGTCGATAAGTATCTTGCCGAAAAAAATCTAATCTACAAATTCCAATCTGGCTTCAGAACAAACCACTCCACTGACACATGCCTTCTCTATTTGAACGACTCTATCAAACAAGATGTCGACAAGGGCAAATATTGCGGCATGGTCATGCTGGACCTCCAGAAGGCCTTTGACACCGTTAATCACCCAATTATGATCAATAAGCTCAAAGCAATAGGTTTTGATGATACGTCAGTGAACTGGATGAGATCCTACCTGGAAGGGAGGGAGCAAGTGGTGGAAGTAAACGGCACCCAGTCCCCCCCCCTCCCTGTGACTTGTGGTGTCCCACAAGGAAGCATACTAGGACCTTTACTGTTCCTGATATATGTGAATGACATGTCATCAGCCTGCGACTGCAAACTGTTCCTGTTCGCAGATGACTCGGCCCTGCTAGTCTCGGACAGGGACAGGCTGCAGGTTGAGAAAACTCTCAGCTCCGAACTCAACAAGATCTGCATCTGGCTCTCTGACAACAAACTTTCATTACACCTGGGTAAAACTGAATCCATCCTCTTTGGGTCCAGTCCTAACCTTAGCAAGGTAGAGAGTTTCTTTCACGATCAAAGTGGGTGATGATGTCATCAAAAGAAAGGATGAAATTACCTACCTGGGCTCCATCTTGGAGGCAAACCTCTCTGGTAACAAAAACGCCGAAAAAGTGATCAAAAATTTCAACCAAACAACACGCTTTTTGTGGAGGATTGATCGTCTAGTCAGTAAGAATACTCTGAAGATTCTTGCAGGGGCCCTCATTCAAGGTCATTATGATTATGCATGCACTTCATGGTATCACAACACCTCCAAGGCCTTAAAAACAAGGCTCCAAACATCCCAGAACAAACTTGTAAGGCTACTACTTGGCCTCAATCACATAACCCATCTAACCCCTGCTCATTTTGCTAGGATTGGATGGCTTAGGGTTGAGGACAGAGTACAGCAACTTGCTATGGGCCTGGTCTTCAAGATACACCACAACATTGGGATCCCCCTGTATTTGTCAAAATACTTCCAAAATGTTAATGCAGTCCATGATCATCCTTCATTTTCCTCTTTTGTATATATATATATATATATATATATTTATTTTTTTTTCTCTCGTCATACCAGTAACCTGAAAGCTGATTGTATGACATTCTGTATAGTAGTGTGTATATCTGCCTGCCTCTTATATTTCATCATGATTTGTGTGCATGGGGTTCTCATCTTAAACAAGCTTAGTGCTTAATGAGAGTTCCAGTTTAGTAGACCTTGTATTGTGAATTTGTACTTCCATGTACTGTTATGTACTGTCATGTACTATTCTCATGTCTTTCTAAATAAACTACATCAATCAATCAATCAATGTAAAAACTAGTGACATGGAGAGACCTCCTGGACTTTATAATCCCCCCATATATAAAAGTACATTAACAATCATTTTAAACTATAAAATAAAACTAACAAGGGGAGAGAAAGACTGCGTCAGACACAGTGTTTGCTGATTTCATTGTTTTTAATCGGGCAATAAATACATTATTTGTTACACGCCAGTGAAGTGTGAGATATATGCGTGTGTGTGTGTGTGTGTGTGTGTGTGTGTGTGTGTGTGTGTGTGTGTGTGTGTGTGTGTGTGTGTGTGTGTGTGTGTGTGTGTGTGTGTGTGTGTGTGTGTGTGTGTGTGTGTGTGTGTGTGTGTGTGTGTGTGTGTGTGTGTGTGTGTGTGTGTGTTGATCATTATGTAATGATGTTATAACTAGAGAGCAGCTCACCATGCTGGATGTGTCACCTTTAAACATTTAACTTGACCATTCATCGTCACTCAAATAATTGCGATTAACGATTTAATTGTGTGTTTGGCGTTGAACATTGGAACATATGAAGATCAAACAGATATGACGAATAACTGACATATACTAATAAATTATTGACATTGACGCATTGTCAGCTCTTTATTGGCATGTCTTTTAAAGGACACCTTTGAACTATAATGAATGGGGACGCCAAGTTGAAAGACATTCAAATGGAAACAATTTATAATCTTTTAAAATCTTTTGAATTCAAATTCAAATCTTTTAAACGGAAATGGTTCAAAAAAAAGTTTCTCAAATATTATGCAGTCTGAATAAGATGTTGTGCTGCTCTTGTCCACCACCAGGGGGAGTAATAGCCTACATCAGGTCGTGTCACAGTGACTCGTCTAGCGGCAGCTCCCTGTCGTCCTCTCCGCCGCGCACCGCCTTCCTCAGCCACCGGGGGGCCAAGCAGCCGTGGGGCGTGGCCCTCTCCTCCCCCCCCGCCACCACCACCCCCCAGAAGAATGGACGCTCCTCCTCCTCCTCCTCCTCCTCCTCCTCCTCCTCCTCCTCCTCGTCTGGTGGCA
The DNA here is from genome assembly GCF_963280865.1 of Gymnoscopelus braueri. Lineage (NCBI taxonomy): Eukaryota > Metazoa > Chordata > Actinopteri > Myctophiformes > Myctophidae > Gymnoscopelus > Gymnoscopelus braueri. Next base: position 248,522 of record NC_137613.1, on the reverse strand, counting down.
TCACAAGTGAGAACATTACACATACATATAATGTGTCAGCCTGGCCTAACTATACAACTAGAACCCTAACCCTAACCCTAACTATACAACTAGAACCCTAACTATACAACTAGAACCCTAACTATACAACTAGAACCCTAACTATACAACTAGAACCCTAACCCTAACCCTAACTATACAACTAGAACCCTAACTATACAACTAGAACCCTAACTATACAACTAGAACCCTAACCCTAACCCTAACTATACAACTAGAACCCTAACTATACAACTAGAACCCTAACTATACAACTAGAACCCTAACCCTAACCCTAACTATACAACTAGAACCCTAACCCTAACCCTAACTATACAACTAGAAACCTAACCCTAACTATACAACTAGAACCCTAACCCTAACTATACAACTAGAACCCTAACTATACAACTAGAACCCTAACCCTAACCCTAACCCTACAACTAGAAACCTAACCCTAACCCTAATCCTAACTATACAACTAGAACCCTAACCCTAACCCTAACTATACAACTAGAACCCTAACCCTAACCCTAACCCTAACTATACAACTAGAACCCTAACCCTAACCCTAACTATACAACTAGAACCCTAACCCTAACCCTAACCCTAACTATACAACTAGAACCCTAACCCTAACCCTAACTATACAACTAGAACCCTAACCCTAACTATACAACTAGAACCCTAACCCTAACTATGCAACTAGAACCCTAACCCTAACCCTAACTATACAACTAGAACCCTAACTATACAACTAGAACCCTAACCCTAACCCTAACTATACAACTAGAACCCTAACTATACAACTAGAACCCTAACTATACAACTAGAACCCTAACCCTAACTATACAACTAGAACCCTAACCCTAACCCTAACTATACAACTAGAACCCTAACCCTAACTATACAACTAGAACCCTAACCCTAACCCTAACTATACAACTAGAACCCTAACCCTAACCCTAACTATACAACTAGAACTAGAACCCTAACCCTATAACCCTCTTTATCCAGAGTGATTTACAGTAAACAAGGTAAACACATACATAGAATACAGAGACAGTGTAGTGTCTCTGTAAACTATAGGCTCATAGAATACACAGAGACAGTGTAGTGTCTCAGTAAACTATAGGATCATAGAATACAGAGACAGTGTAGTGTCTCAGTAAACTATAGGATCATAGAATACATAGAGACAGTGTAGTGTCTCAGTAAACTATAGGATCATAGAATACATAGAGACAGTGTAGTGTCTCAGTAAACTATAGGATCATAGAATACAGAGACAGTGTAGTGTCTCAGTAAACTATAGGATCATAGAATACAGAGACAGTGTAGTGTCTCAGTAAACTATAGGATCATAGAATACAGAGACAGTGTAGTGTCTCAGTAAACTATAGGATCATAGAATACAGAGACAGTGTAGTGTCTCAGTAAACTATAGGATCATAGAATACAGAGACAGTGTAGTGTCTCAGTAAACTATAGGATCATAGAATACAGAGACAGTGTAGTGTCTCAGTAAACTATAGGATCATAGAATACAGAGACAGTGTAGTGTCTCAGTAAACTATAGGATCATAGAATACAGAGACAGTGTAGTGTCTCAGTAAACTATAGGATCATAGAATACAGAGACAGTGTAGTGACTCAGTAAACTATAGGATCATAGAATACAGAGACAGTGTAGTTTCTCAGTAAACTATAGGATCATAGAATACAGAGACAGTGTAGTGTCTCAGTAAACTATAGGATCATAGAATACAGAGACAGTGTAGTGTCTCAGTAAACTATAGGATCATAGAATACAGAGACAGTGTAGTGTCTCAGTAAACTATAGGATCATAGAATACAGAGAGACAGTGTAGTGTCTCAATAAACTATAGGATCATAGAATACAGAGACAGTGTAGTGTCTCAGTAAACTATAGGATCATAGAATACAGAGACAGTGTAGTGTCTCAGTAAACTATAGGATCATAGGTAAACAATGAACCTAGCATCAGTCTAAACAGTATAATATTAAAAAAGAATCTGTATATGTAACCTATAGAAACTATAGGATGCAGGTAAACAAATGAACCAAGCATCTGTCTGAATGTAGCATTATGTCTTTGTGTGTGTGTGTGTGTGTGTGTGTGTGTGTGTGTGTGTGTGTGTGTGTGTGTGTGTGTGTGTGTGTGTGTGTGTGTGTGTGTGTGTGTGTGTGTGTGTGTGTGTGTGTGTGTGTGTGTGTGTGTGTGTGTGTGTGTGTGTGTGTGTGTGTGTGTGTGTGTGTGTGTGTGTGTGAACAGATCGTTGGGGCATAGAGAACGTGAAGTCGGTGGAGGCTCTACAGGAGACGCTGATCAGAGCTCTGCGTTCTCTCATCACTAAGAACCATCCCAACCAGCTGGCCAGCTTCACCAAGCTGCTGCTGAGGCTGCCTGAGCTGCGCTCCCTCAACAACATGCACTCTGAGCAGCTTCTGGCCTTCAAGGTCCATTCCTGAGTCCTGAAGCTAACGCTGCTGCCTGGGGACCAGGACAGGACGCTGTGGGGGGTCCGTGGGGGTCCAACTCGGGTTAAGGAGGGAGGGAGGGGCTGAGTTTAGCTGTGGCAGAGCAGCAGCAGCGTTGGGGACCTTCAGCCTTCCTTCTCCGTTAAATGACGTAACGCGTCCTAAACCAGCTGCCTCTACACTGCACTGATGAAGATGATGATGATGAAGATGATGATGATGAGGAGGCCAAACCACTGGTTCCCAACCTGGGGTTGGGGGCCCCTGGGCGGAGCCGCCAAAGATCCCAGGGTCGGGGGTTAATATGTCAAAGAATATGAAATCATATTGTACTGTAGGGCTCAGAGGCCTGTTGTCATGGTAACGCATACTATGGCCAATGTCTGCGACTGTACAAAGTTAGAAGCACTTTTTTGTACGGTTAGACGACTAGACGTGTATTCTTGCATTGATTGGTGCAATATGTGACGATGATGACGAGCGCTTTTGACTTAACGGCTGTATCATAGAACCTTCTTCACTCTGTGTATTATTCCCAGGCTGTGCTGACGTGTAAAAAGTCATTCTTTTGGATGGATGTTGTTGCTTGGCGAGAAAACGGGGCCATTTGTAAACTCCTAACGCTCGGTAGTGAATGATGTGACGTCAGAGGAGAGTTGTGACTCCTTTAGGAATGAGAACCAGCTGCTATGAGGGCAACGTGTCTATGTTCCTCGGGTTCTATGTTCCCCTCTTATCTAACCCTAACCCTAACCTTAGTGGGGGAACATAGGGATGACCCGGCTATGAGGACAAGTTATAGCTTATAGCTTATAGGTTATAGGTTACAAAGCGTTCTGAATAATAAACGCCGGAAAATGACGTTGGAAGGAAAGGAAGTTTATTTTTATTTTCAATATAATGTAAATATGTCTGGTATGCTGTCTTTTTTAATGAAAATGTGTTAAATGCAGGTTTTCTGTGGAACGTGTCATTTGGGCTGTGTGATCAAACATGGCCTGGTGTTCCACCGTACTGATGGGGGGGGGGGGGGGGGTCTATGCAGCGATGTCATGGACCAGGGACTAAACCAGTTAGGTGTTTAGGTGTTGAGTCATACGAAGGTGTCCCTGTGCCAATACATATCTGATCTACAAGCTCACAACACGCCTTCCAACGGAGTAACTTAGGCATTAAGATAATAATCACATGAGAGAGAGAGAGAGAGAGAGTCGGCGGTAAAAACGAAATCTGCAAAGACTTAGTTTTTATTCTTTATTCTGTTTATTTTTTGGCCGTTCACATCAAGCACTGTAACTACATTTATAACAATAACCATAACTATATGTTCACCACTGTCTCCTTTATAGCTGACTTGACTTGACAACGATTTGAATGAAATTATATGAGATACATTAGTTATTGTTCTTGGTGTGAAAGGCCTTTGCTCATCAGCATCCACTGTGTTCAGACTGTGTTGAGTTTTCTTAACATTTCATTAAATGTCTTCAGACTGTGTTGAGTTTTCTTAACATTTCATTCAAACATTAGTGAGTCAGTTCTGCTTTTCTTTTTGCTTCACAGCAGCTCAGACTCTCATGGACGTGAAAATAGAACCTGTGTTTAATAAAAAATAAACCCTGTACAGCCTGTTAGATCAGCATCATGAACGTTCAGTATCTAGATATCACTGTTCATAAAATACAGTATGATGATTGTAATAATGTCACTGACTGGAGTCAAAGTACTTCTGGTCAAATATTACTGCTTTCTTACTATGTACCTGTAACTGAAGTACAGTACTGGAGTAAAAGTACTTTGTTACTGTTCACCACTGGCTATTACAAAGTCATCATGTTGTCTGTTCCAGTCTGTTCCAGTCTGTTTCAGTCTGTTCCAGTCTGTTTCAGTCTGTTCCAGTCTGTTCCAGTCTGTTCCAGTCTGTTCCAGTCTGTTTCAGTCTGTTCCAGTCTGTTTCAGTCTGTTTCAGTCTGTTTCAGTCTGTTCCAGTCTGTTTCAGTCTGGCCTTCATTGTGGAGAATCTGAGCTTTTTGTCTTTTTGTGCTTCTGTTATTTCCTCTGTGAAAGATTTGCATAGATTTATATACATATATACTGTATACATATAACTGAGTATATAGATAAATACTATATGAATACATTTTTATAAACGTGACATTTGTGTGCTGATGTGTTTTGTATCTACTTAACCATTAACCATTTAAAGTACTGTAAGATATTGTTTTAACATAAGTGTTAAATAGCTCTATATTGTGTTTTTATTCAATAACGGGTCTCTCCAGCTCTTTAGTAAACAGACAATACGTTTTCAGGTCGGGATACTCATTTCATCCAATCAGGAGAGAGAGAACTCATACAGGGTACAGGATAAACAAGTCAAATAGGAATTGATGAAATAAAAAAGAATTAAATAAATGAGTAGGCCTACTATCTCATCAGTAGGCTATAAAACAGGGCTTCATTGGTTAATGTATTGTTTATTAAATCTAAAAAGTAACTTTTTACCAAAGCTACCATATATCAAATAAATATAGTGTATAGATTATAAATGACTTATAAATGAGAGTATAAATGACTATCTGTAAGCTAGTGGAAGTATAAAGCATTGAAACATGGATATGATATATTATCTGACATGGAGAAATAAACTGTCCTTTATTTCAGGGTCACTGTAGTTTATTAATCAATACATTGGCCTGCAGACAGACAGACAGACAGACAGACAGACAGACAGACAGACAGACAGACAGACAGACAGACAGACAGACAGGCAGGCAGGCAGACAGACAGACAGACAGACAGACAGACAGACAGACAGACAGACAGGCAGACAGACAGACAGACAGACAGACAGACAGACAGACAGACAGACAGACAGACAGACAGACAGACAGACAGACAGACAGACAGACAGACAGACAGGGTGAAAGTGGGTCAGAGAATCAGAGCAATTAACAACTGTTGTACTGGTATATACTATTATATTAATGTTATACACTTGTCAATAAACAAACAAAACAAATAAATTAACTAACTAACTAATTAACTAATTAACTAACTAACACAGAACATAATGTCACTCATATTCATTCATAGAACAACTATTTTACTTCACATCCATTCATTTAAAGTTACTTTTCCATTCGGTACATTTGTGCACCGTCGTATGACGCTGTGAGCGCCCAAAATAGTCAATCTACAAGCCCACAACCCGTCGCGGATGCGACGCGTTGTGGGCTTGTAGATCTGCTATCATTTTCATTACAAAGCTCGATTCCTGGTGTCTCCTTCGACACTCAGAAAGGACAGCGGCTCAGTGTCGCCCTCCTGTGGTTCATCATCACATCCACACTCTGTGCTTTGAGTCGCATTGTGATGCAAAATGTGCTATAAACTGGATAATAGCGCCCTCTGGTGGGTGATCTACCAAGTGTAGGTAATTTATGAATGTATCTTTATTTTATCTTTATGCTGTTATTATGTGTTTTACATGTTTTATTGTTGTATTAAAAGATAGAAGATAATTGTCAATTGAAATAAAGAAAGTTTTACAACAAATACAGGACTTGGTTTTAGTTATATCACTTAGAAGCTAGTCGGCTAGCTAGCTGGCTGGCTAGTGGCTAGCTGGCTAGCGGATGTAAACACAGTCACATTTTAAGATAGAGATTTCCGGTGTGACAAGTTAAAATCGGTGTCTTATTGAATTCCGTGACTGGGTACTGCGGCTGCGCGTCCCCGAAAATAGCCGATCTACGAGCTCGGCTGCTGTCGGCGCGCGTCACCGTCATACGGCTAAACTATAAACCAACCTTTGTGAAGACTGAGCATGCGCGGTTTGCGCTAGCTTTAGCCGTTAGCTTTATTTTATCTTCGTGGCCATTATTAGGTGTTAAATGTTTTATTGTTGTATTAAAACATAAAAGATTATTGAACACAACTGTCGATTGAAATAAAGAAAGTTTTACAACAAATACAGGACTAGGTTTTAGTTATTTCACTTGAGAAGCTAGTCGGCTAGCTGGCTAGCGGATAGCGGATGTAAACATAGTCACATTTTAAGATAGAGATTTCCTGTGTGACAAGTTGAAATCAGTGTCCTATTGAATTCTGTGACTGGGTACTGCGGCTGCGCGTCCCCGAAACTAGCCGAGCTACGAGCTCGGCTGCTTTCGGCGCGCGTCACCGTCATACGGCTAAACTATAAACCTCTGTGAGGACTGAGCATGCGCAGTTTGCACTAGCTTTAGCTGTTAGCTTTATTTTATCTTCGTGGCCATTATTAGGTGTTAAATGTTTTATTGTTGTATTAAAATAAAGAAGATAATTTAACACAACTGTCGATTGAAATAAAGAAAGTTTTACGACAAATACAGGACTTGTTTCACTTGAGAAGCTAGTTGGCTAGCTGGCTAGCTGGCTAAGTGGCTAGCCGGCTAGCGGATGTAAACACAGTCACATTTTAAGACAGAGATTTCCGGTGTGTTCAGTTGAAATCGGTGACCTATTGAATCCTGAGCATGTACTGCGGCTGCGCCTCGCCGAAAACAGCCGATTGATCTCGTAGATCGGCTATTTTCGGCGACGCGCAGCCGCAGTACACAGTCACAGTAATCAATAGGTCACTGATTTCAACTTGTCACACCGAAAATCTCTTGTGTTTACATGCGCTAGCCGACTAGCGACCCAGCCAGTTAGCTAGTTAGCTAGCAGGCTAGCTTCTCAAGTGATATATTAAAACCAAGTCCTGTATTTGTTGTAAAACTTTCTTTATTTCAATCGACAGTTGTGTTAAATACTCTTCTATCTTGTAATTCAACAATAAAACATGTAAAACACCTGATAACAGCATGAAGATAAAATAAAGCTTTTAATACAACAATAAAACATGTAAAACACCTGATAACATCATGAAGATAAAAATAAAGCTAAAATACATTCATAAATTACCTACACTTGGTAGATCACCCACCAGAGAGCGCTATTACCCACTTTTTAACACATTTTGCATCACAATGCAACTTAAAGCACAGAGTGTGGATGTGACGATGAACCACAGGAGGGCGACACTGAGCCGTTTTTCCTTTCTGAGTGTCGAAGGAGACACCTGGAAGCGAGCTGTCTGATGGAAACGATAGCAGATCTACAAGCCCACAACGCGTCGCATCCATGACGCGTTGTGGGGTTGTAGGTCTGCTATTTTGGGCGCTCGACACTGTCTTACGACGGTGCACAAATATACCGAATGGAAAAGTAACTTTAAATAAATAGATGTGAAGCAGTGGTGGAAAAAGTACTCAAATGTTTTACTTAAGCAAAAGTATCAATACTTCAATGTAGAAGTACTCAGTTACAAGTAAAAGTCCGGAATAAAAAAATTACTTGAGTAAAAGTACAAAAGTATTGGTATCAAAATGTACTTAAAGTACCAAAAGTAAAGTACTAAAATGTTTATAAATAGCAGATCTACAAGCTCACAGTGCGTCGCATTGCGACAAGCTTGTAGATCTGCTATTTTCAAATAGCCTAGGTATAAAATAGGGCTAAAGTGGTTAATGTATGTTCTATAATATAATCATTTATATCTGAAAAGTAACTAGTAACTAAAGTTTTCAAATAATTGTCGTGGAATAAAAGTACAATATTTGCCTCTGAGATGTAGTGGAGTAGAAGTAAAAGTTCAGAAAATTGGACATACTCCTTTAAAGTAAAAAATACTCCAATATTGTACTTAAATACTGTATTTGAGTAAATGTACTTTGTTACTTCACACAGTGTGTGTGTGTGTGTGTGTGTGTGTGTGTGTGTGTGTGTGTGTGTGTGTGTGTGAAGTGGTGAGTGTGAATGGTGAATGAGTGGTGACTGAGTGTGACTGGCTGATTACTAGGTGGAGCCAGGCTGGTGATTGGCTCCTGTGACCAGGCTGGGGATTATAAAGATGGCTGTCCTCAGTCACTGTCATTCTGACGTCTACCTCCATGCCAGTCTCTAAACCACACTGGCTGCGGGTACATGGACCATCATGTATTCATTCAGAATGAATTCATTCCGAATGAACTCATTCCGAATAGAGGAATCTGATCCACTCACCTGTTTACATGGGACCTGAATAAAAATATTCCTCGTTTACATGACCAAAGCATTCATTCGGAATATAACTTTGGACATGCGCAAAGTGGTTCCCGCCTACGCCCTGGCATGTACCAGGGGCCACTACCCGGAGCAGAGCTTCCCCTGGTGGGCATGGGAGGAGGCAATGAATAGCCCCCTTGTGCCTCCGCGGCGGAGGTCTGTCGGTCGTAGACAGGCCGGTAAGCAACGCACCGACTCCTGGCCAGGCAGCGTTGTATGCGGTGCAAGCCTGTGTTCCTTTGTTATCGCCGTTTTAATGCAAAAGTAGCAGATCTACAAGTTCAGACCAGTTTCTTTTTTTGTATTGGTACCAGACACGGTAAAACTTAGGCTAGCCTATACTATTTGTCACATTTCTCATGTAGGTACGATGACGTCATAATGGTCATTATAATAATAAATAATAATAGGCCTACATAAACACCCGACCGCTCATGGTCATTATAATAATAAATGAGAGAGAGAGAGAGCAACACTTACAGTCTATGAAACGAGGCACGCTCATTTATGGCTAAAGTACAAAAGTATTGGCATCAAAATACACTTAAAGTAGAAAGTATAAGCTACTCATTATGCCGAATGTCACGTTTTTCTTGTATTATTATGAAAAGGCTTTGAAACATGCTGTAACTCATTCACTGTAACGAAACCCCTCTTTCTGCGCTGAGTAGCGCACACGGGTTGTATGCGGGGTCTGTCGTCCTAAAACACAATCGCCCCGGGTGAAAATCCAGCGACCATGGAGCGGCCGCGTATGGCCCGCTCAAAAGGTGCATGGGGCGGGGTGTTTTTGGACGACCGTTCCAGCTGCCCATGGAATGAATTGATGAAGTAAAACTCAAATGTTTTCGCTGCAGCTGCGCCCTAATAATGTTGTTTTCATTTATTTTTGTTCACGTATGCTATTAAAATAATGCAGCTATTGCAGTATTGGGCCTTAACATGTGATTAAAAATGTATATGTATTTGGCCCCTCATATATAAAATAAATTTCATAGATTTCAAATTGAAGCTTGCAGCTGATGCGTTTCTGCGTTTACGTGTGGACAGGGATTTTTTTTAAATCTTTGTCATGTGGCCAGGGATTCTTTTTAAAAACTGAGGACTAAAATACCTGTTTATAAGAAAAAATATCCATATAGTGTAGCCGGCCAGCAATCCTCGGAGCGTCCGTTCTCCTGGACAAGTCTGGGCTTAACCATGACAGGCTTATTAAATGACGCTATAGAATAGAATCATTAATTTTATCCCGCAGGAGTGAGCGCTTCTCAGCACCAACCGTGGCCGAATTAGAGATTTAATAGGTCATTTTTGGACAATTCTGACAGCACTACTAAGCACGGACATGCGCAAAGGAATGCATGTATTCCAAACAGAGAGGAGCGTTCGGAATAAGGTGTTTACATGGTCAATTCCGGTTGGTATTTACCGATTCAAACGGTCTATACCACCCCTCCATTCGGGTCAGACTGGAATGGAATATTCTATTCCAATTGAGGTGTTTACATGAGCAAATCTATTCTGAATGAATTCATCCATTCATTCATCCATTCATTCATTCATCCATTCATTCATTCATTCATCCATTCATTCATTCATTCATTCATCCATTCATTCATTCCGAATAGAAGTGTATTCATTCTGATTGAAACTGTCCATGTACCCGCAGCCACTGACACTACGCTGGTGTTTTGAGTGTTTTTAGTCTTGTCAGTATTTTAGAGGTTTCACTGTTGATGTGAGTCAGTCGTACAGTCAGTCTTGGTAATGTAGGGGTGGGTGTCCTTTCCTTTGTGTTTGTTTGATCATGTGTTCTTTAGTTTGTTAGGTACCTGTGTTTGTTTACATTGTGTTTGTCTAAATAAACAATTCTCAAAATGACAAGATAACAAAACAACAACAAGCACAAAGAAACAACCATCCACCCACCCCCACACCCACCCACCCACCCACCCACCCACCCACACACACACACACACACACACACACACACACACACACACACACACACACACACACACACACACACACACACACACACACACACACACACACACACACACACACACACACACACCAACACACACACCCTAGGTGTCAGTGCAACACACCCTAGGTACAGTGAGTACTGGCCCCACAATGGTGGAATGAACTCCCACTGATGTCAGGACAGCAGAGACACTGATGTCAGGACAGCAGAGACACTGATGTCAGGACAGCAGAGACACTGATGTCAGGACAGCAGAGACACTGATGTCAGGACAGCAGAGTCACTGATGTCAGGACAGCAGAGACACTGATGTCAGGACAGCAGAGTCACTGATGTCAGGACAGCAGAGACACTGATGTCAGGACAGCAGAGACACTGATGTCAGGACAGCAGAGACACTGATATCAGGACAGCAGAGTCACTGATGTCAGGACAGCAGAGACACTGATGTCAGGACAACAGAGACACTGATGTCAGGACAGCAGAGACACTGATATCAGGACAGCAGAGTCACTGATGTCAGGACAGCAGAGACACTGATGTCAGGACAACAGAGACACTGATGTCAGGACAGCAGAGACACTGATGTCAGGACAGCAGAGACACTGATGTCAGGACAGCAGAGTCACTGATGTCAGGACAGCAGAGATACTGATGTCAGGACAGCAGAGATACTGATGTCAGGACAGCAGAGACACTGATGTCAGGACAGCAGAGACACTGATGTCAGGACAGCAGAGACACTGATGTCAGGACAGCAGAGACACTGATGTCAGGACAGCAGAGTCACTGATGTCAGGACAGCAGAGACACTGATGTCAGGACAGCAGAGACACTGATGTCAGGACAGCAGAGACACTGATGTCAGGACAGCAGAGACACTGATGTCAGGACAGCAGAGTCACTGATGTCAGGACAGCAGAGACACTGATGTCAGGACAGCAGAGTCACTGATGTCAGGACAGCAGAGACACTGATGTCAGGACAGCAGAGACACTGATGTCAGGACAGCAGAGACACTGATGTCAGGACAGCAGAGTCACTGATGTCAGGACAGCAGAGACACTGATGTCAGGACAGCAGAGACACTGATGTCAGGACAGCAGAGACACTGATGTCAGGACAGCAGAGTCACTGATGTCAGGACAGCAGAGACACTGATGTCAGGACAACAGAGACACTGATGTCAGGACAGCAGAGACACTGATGTCAGGACAGCAGAGACACTGATGTCAGGACAGCAGAGTCACTGATGTCAGGACAGCAGAGACACTGATGTCAGGACAGCAGAGACACTGATGTCAGGACAGCAGAGACACTGATGTCAGGACAGCAGAGACACTGATGTCAGGACAGCAGAGACACTGATGTCAGGACAGCAGAGACACTGATGTCAGGACAGCAGAGACCCTTCCTCTTAGCCTTGCCTACTTGTTGTTAACTAGTTCTACGAACTCTTTTTTTTATTGTTTTATTGGATCTTGGTTAGTCGATACACTTGTTTTAGCTCTTGCTCATTTGATTTTGCCATTTTGTCTCATCTGTTTAAGGAAATAGGTAGCTGATATATTGCACTTTTACCTTAGCGCTAGGTATGCTCTTGGCTGCTTGTTTTTGCAGAAAATGCACTTCAGACTTCTGGTGATTAGTAGTTTTGTTCCCTACCTATGTTGAATGCACTTATTGTAAGTCTCTTTGGATAAAAGCATCTGCTAAATGACTGTAATGTAATGTTGGGGCGGGGGAATCATTATTGAATATTTTATGTAATCTATGTGGCTTATAATAGGTTCTATTAAAAGTGTTAAACTGCATTTGTCTGTGTTTAGTGGATATTAAGAAAGTCTGCAAACATTCAAGCATGTTATGCCAATCAATGTCAGCATAGGTTTTCTTTTAGTTAAATGTTTTATGTACAGGTGCCCAGCCTGAGCTCATTTACCCATGTATGTTTGGTAAAGGATAAAATATAAACCACTAACATTAATACATACATATTAAACATACATATTAAACATGTATGTTTGGTAAATGATAAAATATAAACCACTAACATTAATACATACATATTAAACATACATATTAAACATACATATTAAACATGTATGTTTGGTAAATGATAAAATATAAACCACTAACATTAATACATACATATTAAACATGTATGTTTGGTAAATGATAAAATAAACCACTGTACTTTGGAATTTCAACTGGTGTTGGCCGGCTCTACTTTGGGGACTGGGTAGGAGGGAGTCCATTTTTGTGTTACACCTGGCGCCCCCGAGGCCGGGTCGGAACATAAATGGGCGCTCGTCTCAAAGTTAATTTACAGTTCTTAAATGATTAATTAGTTCATCATTTCATAGTTTGTTTTGTTTGGCTTACACTAGTTTGGTTTTTTGTTTTGTTCTGAGTGATTGTTAATACTTTGGGTTGGCAGGTTTATATATTGTGTTTTTGTGAGTTGGTGCAGATTCCCACCTTTAGAAATGGCTTATTGCAAACTTTAGTTGCTGTTCTCTAATGTCTTTATCTCCACAGGCGGAGGGAAAGACTGCTGTGTCACAGTGTATGGAGAAGGGTATCCTATTGGAGGTATTAACTAACCTGCAGAAAGACTGCTGTGTCACAGTGTATGGAGAAGGGTATCCTATTGGAGGTATTAACTAACCTGCAGAAAGACTGCTGTGTCACAGTGTATGGAGAAGGGTATCCTAGCTGGAGGTATTAACTAACCTGCAGACTGCTGTGTCACAGTGTATGGAGAAGGGTATCCTGGCTGGAGGTATTAACTAACCTGCAGACAGACTGCTGTGTCACAGTGTATGGAGAAGGGCATCCTGGCTGGAGGTATTAACTAACCTGCAGAAGGTGAGTGTCTGTGTGTTTAAGTGAGGATGTAGGTCCTCCCTAACGTTAACCCACTGTGACCATGTTGGGGAGGGAGGGGACGCTTACATTACATTACATTATTTAATGTACATAATGTAATGTAAGGGAGGATATGCTGGGGGGGGGGGATTCAATAGAGTCTATAGGCTCAGGCCTTCTATCTCTGAGAGGTGGAGCTTCAAACAAGAATAATAGCTGTTTTAATCTAGGCTGAATTCATACCTAGTTGTGTGATGCTGTCATACAACTAGGGTGTTTTGGGTGTTTTGGGTGTTTTGGGTGTTAAACTCTGGCCTTAGGGTTGAAAAATGACCAAAGAAATACTATAGTAATACAATTTCCCTCGTGACATAAACTGTATCTTATAGGAAAGATTTACATACATTATTTACGTTATAAAAAAAATATGTTTCCAAATGTATGGAGTGTCTTTGTCAACATATCTTCTTGTTTTCTTAATAGTTGATGTGTTTCACATTTAATTCGCCACTTTAACGAGTTACCCATAATGTTAACACAGCAGAGGGTAGACAGCAGACAGACAAGTTGTAGCATTTCAGTGACATCGCTGTCTTTACGAGCGCCGAACGCCGACCAGTGGCGTACCCACTGTAGAGGCAGGACAAGCGGTCGCCTGCCCAACTAAGATCTCGCCTCCCCTAAAAAAAAAGAAAATAACCCGAAAAGGTGTCAATGCGTGCTTAATGTCCTCAAAGTCACGCATCCAACAAGCTTTGAACTGAGCAGATTGGACCTTCTGTTCCAGAGATAACATCTTGATAACGGCCACTTTCGCCAGTTTTCTGGGTATTGAAAACCTCAAGGGATGCGTCCGTGACGTATATACCATGCGATCACTTAAACTCTAGATCTCCGATGCTAGCGGTTTTGACACACTGATGGAGTATATTATAGTATATTGTGGGTAGTATATCGAGATGACAGATATGGGACATTAAAAAGGACAAATTAAACAAATGGGACAGTTTATTAGAACACAAAAAAAATCGCTACAGCCTCAGTAGTTAACCAGTGAAATGACGGTATTTTACAATGCTTCTCATAGAGATTGCATTGAGAGCTGCAGTTCATCGTTCTAACGGACCCCGAGTAGCGGCGCTGTGTCAAAAGTGGGCGTGAATTTGTAGGCCTTCCGCTTCCGGTCGTGTGTGTCTATGGAGCTTTATTGACATGAGGAAACATAGGTTTACATTGCCAAAGTGGAACAAAACAATGTAACGTATAATTAAATATGAAATATAAATGATAACAAACTAGAAAAAGTGCTCCTCGGAGCACAGGTCTCCGCCAGGTCAGGTAGGTTATTTTGGCCTCCTGGTGGCGCTATAATAGGCCAATGTGAAAAGGGTGCCATTTATTCCTAGGCCGTGCACGGCAATCGGACATGCATTCATGATTTGAGGCATTTTGTTCTAAAAATGTGTTTTGCTAAATTTGACCTGCTGGTGGCACTATAACAGGCCAATGTTAAAAGGGTGGCATTTGTTCCTCAACGTAGTGCAAATGTGCATTCAAAGTTTCACCTCAATCGGACGCTGCGTTCATGATTCGCTGCATTTTGTTCAAAACGGGCCACTCCTGCAAACATTAGATGTCAATGTTAGCCAATCAGGATGGAATATGAAAAATCAAACAGATCCGTCTTGATCACATGACTATAGAGATCATGTGTACCGATTTGCGTGAAATTTGGATCAAATCTGAATGCTTAATATAAAAAAAAAAGTTTTACATAAGTCTGCCTCCTGGTGGCGCTATAAAAGGCAAATGTGAAAAATGCAGGGCAAAGGTTTTTCCTTGGCCTCTAGAGAGTGTGCATACAAAGTTTTACACTGATCGGTGCAGTTATAGGTAAAAACACGAATCGGCCTGTTACAGCGCCACCATGAGGCTGATTTGAACATTTTCAAATGGCATTTCTTCCTTGGCCTAATGGGAATGTGTGAGCAAAATTTCACGGAAATTGCATGCTGTGTTCATGATTTGAGGCATTTTGTTCGAAACGGAGTACTCCTGCAAACTTTGAAAGGCAATTTCTGCCAATCAGGATGAAATATGAAAAATCTGAAATTAGCCGTTTCTTTTAATGACAATAGAGATACTGTGTACCGATTTGCGGGATTTTTGGCCAAAATCTGTAGGAGTACTGTCCAAAAATGTGTTTTGCACAAGTCGGCCTCCTGGTGGCGCTATAAAAGGCCTATGTGAAAAATTTGGGCAGAGGTTCTGCTCTGGCATCCAGGGAGTGTGTGTGCACAGTTTCGCTGCGATCAAGCCGGTCTGTGCTGTGCTGTGCTGTGCTGTGTACTGTGTGCAGAGCAACTTAGAGGGAAGAATATCTTATGAAAAGTTGTGAATTTTCTGTCAGAAATAGTTATGGGAGAGGTTAGTTGGTATAAACTTTTAAAGTTGTTATTTATCTCTCTCTTGACTTGCTCAGTGTGCTGTGCTGTGCTCAGTGTGCTGTGCTGTGCTGTGCTGTGTGCTGTGCTGTGCTGTGCTGTGCTGTGCTGTGCTGTGCTGTGCTGTGCTGTGTGCTGTGTGCTGTGCTGTGCTGTGCTGTGCTGTGTGCTGTGCTGTGCTGTGCTGTGCTCAGTGTGCTGTGCTCAGTGTGCTGTGCTGTGCTGTGCTGTGTGCTGTGCTGTGCTGTGCTGTGCTGTGCTGTGCTGTGCTGTGTGCTGTGCTGTGCTGTGCTGTGCTGTGTGCTGTGCTGTGCTGTGCTGTGCTGTGCTGTGTGCTGTGCTGTGCTGTGCTGTGCTGTGCTGTGCTGTGCTGTGTGCTGTGCTGTGCTGTGCTGTGCTGTGTGCTGTGCTGTGTGCTGTGCTGTGCTGTGCTGTGTGCTGTGCTGTGCTGTGCTGTGCTGTGCTGTGCTGTGCTGTGTGCTGTGCTGTGCTGTGCTGTGCTGTGCTGTGCTGTGCTGTGTGCTGTGTGCTGTGCTGTGCTGTGCTGTGCTGTGCTGTGCTGTGCTGTGCTGTGCTGTGCTCTGTGCTGTGCTGTGCTGTGCTGTGCTCAGTGTGCTGTGCTGTGTGCTGTGCTGTGCTGTGCTGTGTGCTGTGCTGTGTGCTGTGCTGTGCTGTGCTGTGCTGTGCTGTGCTGTGCTGTGCTGTGCTGTGCTGTGCTCTGTGCTGTGCTGTGCTCAGTGTGCTGTGCTGTGTGCTGTGCTGTGCTGTGCTGTGCTGTGCTGTGTGCTGTGCTGTGCTGTGCTGTGCTGTGCTGTGCGCTGTGCTGTGTGCTGTGCTGTGCTGTGCTGTGCTGTGCTGTGCTGTGCTGTGCTGTGCTGTGCTGTGCTGTGTGCTGTGCTGTGCTGTGCTGTGCTGTGCTGTGCTGTGCTGTGCTGTGCTGTGTGCTGTGCTGTGTGCTGTGCTGTGCTGTGCTGTGCTGTGCTGTGCTGTGCTGTGCTCAGTGTGCTGTGCTGTGCTGTGTGCTGTGCTGTGCTGTGCTGTGCTGTGCTGTGCTGTGCTGTGCTGTGCTGTGCTGTGCTGTGCTGTGTGCTGTGCTGTGCTGTGCTGTGCTGTGTGCTGTGCTGTGCTGTGCTGTGCTGTGTGCTGTGCTGTGCTGTGTGCTGTGCTGTGCTGTGCTGTGCTGTGCTGTGTGCTGTGCTGTGCTGTGCTGTGCTGTGCTGTGCTGTGTGCTGTGCTGTGTGCTGTGCTGTGCTGTGCTGTGTGCTGTGCTGTGCTGTGCTGTGCTGTGTGCTGTGCTGTGCTGTGTGCTGTGCTGTGCTGTGTGCTGTGCTGTGCTGTGCTGTGCTGTGCTGTGCTGTGCTGTGCTGTGCTGTGCTGTGCTGTGTGCTGTGTGCTGTGCTGTGCTCAGTGTGCTGTGCTGTGCTGTGTGCTGTGCTGTGCTGTGCTGTGCTGTGCTGTGCTGTGCTGTGCTGTGCTGTGCTGTGTGCTGTGTGCTGTGCTGTGCTGTGTGCTGTGCTGTGCTGTGTGCTGTGCTGTGCTGTGTGCTGTGCTGTGCTGTGTGCTGTGTGCTGTGCTGTGCTGTGTGCTGTGTGCTGTGCTGTGCTGTGTGCTGTGCTGTGCTGTGTGCTGTGCTGTGCTGTGTGCTGTGCTGTGCTGTGTGCTGTGCTGTGCTGTGTGCTGTGCTGTGCTGTGCTGTGCTGTGTGCTGTGTGCTGTGCTGTGCTGTGCTGTGCTGTGCTGTGCTGTGCTGTGTGCTGTGTGCTGTGCTGTGCTGTGTGCTGTGTGCTGTGCTGTGCTGTGCTGTGTGCTGTGTTGTGCTGTGCTGTGTGCTGTGTTGTGTTGTGCTTTGTGCTGTGCTGTGCTGTGCTGTGTGCTGTGCTGTGCTGTGCTGTGCTGTGTGCTGTGCTGTGCTGTGCTGTGCTGTGCTGTGCTGTGCTGTGCTGTGCTGTGCTGTGCTGTGCTGTGTGCTGTGCTGTGCTGTGTGCTGTGCTGTGCTGTGCTGTGCTGTGTGCTGTGCTGTGCTGTGCTGTGCTGTGCTGTGCTGTGCTGTGCTGTGCTGTGCTCTGTGCTGTGCTGTGCTGTGCTGTGCTGTGCTGTGCTCAGTGTGCTGTGCTGTGTGCTGTGCTGTGCTGTGCTGTGCTGTGCTGTGCTGTGTGCTGTGCTGTGCTGTGTGCTGTGCTGTGCTGTGCTGTGCTGTGCTGTGCTGTGCTGTGCTGTGCTGTGCTGTGCTGTGCTGTGCTCTGTGCTGTGCTGTGCTGTGCTGTGCTCAGTGTGCTGTGCTGTGTGCTGTGCTGTGCTGTGCTGTGCTGTGCTGTGTGCTGTGCTGTGCTGTGCTGTGCTGTGCGCTGTGCTGTGCTGTGCTGTGCTGTGCTGTGCTGTGCTGTGCTGTGCTGTGTGCTGTGCTGTGCTGTGCTGTGCTGTGCTGTGCTGTGCTGTGTGCTGTGCTGTGCTGTGCTGTGCTGTGCTGTGCTGTGTGCTGTGCTCAGTGTGCTGTGCTGTGCTGTGTGCTGTGCTGTGCTGTGCTGTGCTGTGCTGTGCTGTGCTGTGCTGTGCTGTGCTGTGCTGTGTGCTGTGTGCTGTGCTGTGCTGTGCTGTGCTGTGCTGTGTGCTGTGCTGTGCTGTGCTGTGTGCTGTGCTGTGCTGTGCTGTGCTGTGCTGTGCTGTGCTGTGCTGTGCTGTGCTGTGCTGTGCTGTGCTGTGCTGTGCTGTGCTGTGTGCTGTGCTGTGTGCTGTGTGCTGTGTTGTGCTGTGCTGTGTGCTGTGCTGTGCTGTGTGCTGTGTGCTGTGCTGTGCTGTGTGCTGTGCTGTGCTGTGCTGTGCTGTGTGCTGTGCTGTGCTGTGCTGTGCTGTGCTGTGCTGTGCTGTGCTGTGCTGTGCTGTGCTGTGCTGTGCTGTGCTGTGCTGTGTGCTGTGTGCTGTGTGCTGTGCTGTGCTCAGTGTGCTGTGCTGTGCTGTGTGCTGTGCTGTGCTGTGCTGTGCTGTGCTGTGCTGTGCTGTGCTGTGCTGTGCTGTGCTGTGCTGTGCTGTGCTGTGTGCTGTGTGCTGTGCTGTGCTGTGCTGTGTGCTGTGCTGTGCTGTGTGCTGTGCTGTGCTGTGCTGTGTGCTGTGCTGTGCTGTGTGCTGTGCTGTGCTGTGCTGTGCTGTGCTGTGCTGTGCTGTGCTGTGTGCTGTGTGCTGTGCTGTGCTGTGTGCTGTGTGCTGTGCTGTGCTGTGCTGTGTGCTGTGTTGTGCTGTGCTGTGTGCTGTGTTGTGTTGTGCTGTGTGCTGTGTTGTGTTGTGTTGTGCTTTGTGCTGTGCTGTGCTGTGCTGTGTGCTGTGCTGTGCTGTGCTGTGCTGTGTGCTGTGTGCTGTGCTGTGCTGTGCTGTGCTGTGCTGTGCTGTGCTGTGCTGTGCTGTGCTGTGCTGTGCTGTGCTGTGCTGTGCTGTGCTGTGCTGTGTGCTGTGCTGTGCTGTGCTGTGCTATGCTGTGCTGTGCTGTGCTGTGCTGTGCTGTGCTGTGCTCAGTGTGCTGTGCTGTGCTGTGCTGTGCTGTGCTGTGCTGTGTGCTGTGCTGTGCTGTGCTGTGCTGTGCTGTGCTGTGCTGTGCTGTGCTGTGCTCAGTGTGCTGTGCTGTGCTGTGCTGTGCTGTGCTGTGCTCAGTGTGCTGTGCTGTGCTGTGCTGTGCTGTGCTCAGTGTGCTGTGCTGTGCTGTGCTGTGCTGTGCTGTGCTGTGCTGTGCTGTGCTGTGCTGTGTGCTGTGCTGTGCTGTGCTGTGCTGTGCTGTGCTGTGCTGTGCTGTGCTGTGCTGTGCTGTGCTGTGCTCAGTGTGCTGTGCTGTGCTCAGTGTGCTGTGCTGTGCTGTGCTGTGCTCAGTGTGCTGTGCTGTGCTGTGCTCAGTGTGCTGTGCTGTGCTGTGCTGTGCTGTGCTGTGCTGTGCTGTGCTGTGCTGTGCTGTGCTGTGCTAAGGGATAAGGGATAAGGGGGGAGGAGAGGAGGGCTGCTGTGTTCCAATCAAATCAAAATGACAGAGTGACCTTGGAGAGGCACAGAGAGAGAGATGATGTATTTTTAGCCAGGCGTTCTCATAGAGATGCTCTGTGTGTGTGTGTGTGTGTGTGTGTGTGTGTGTGTGTGTGTGTGTGTGTGTGTGTGTGTGTGTGCGTGTGCGTGCGTGCGTGCGTGCGTGCGTGCGTGCGTGTGTGTGTGTGTGTGTGTGTGCGTGCGTGCGTGCGTGCGTGCGTGCGTGTGTGTGTGTCCTCATCGCTAGTCTTTTTATTTTATTTGACCAAACCTTCCTGTTGGTGGCGCTAACGACAGGCTTTCTTTATGTCTTACTCAATGTAGTGATTTGCTCTTTTTCACCAAACCTCCCTTTTACTGTTTTCTCTATTAATTACAATCATTTTAGTAAATTTTTTCACACATTTATTATGACTCACAAAACATTTAACCCTATCACAAACTAACATACATTACATTACATTATGATTAATATTAATATTATATGACATTCTATACATCTGTAGTCTTTGTCTCGTCGGCAACAACAGACTTTCTTTATCAAAGCAGAGAAGAAGAAGAGACCTTTGAGCCGTCTGGTCGAGTCAAGGGCAAGGCCTTTCATTTCATTCCTCAAGTGGCTTTATTTGACATGAAAAGAACCTCTAGAGTCTAGAGGAGAGTATCTTCACCTCTATTCTGATGTCTAGAACCTCTAGAGTCTAGAAGAGAGTATCTTCACCTCTATGCTGATGTCTAGAACCTCTAGAGTCTAGAAGAGAGTATCTATACCTCTATGCTGATGTCTAGAACCTCTAGAGTCTAGAAGAGAGTATCTATACCTCTATTCTGATGTCTAGAACCTCTAGAGTCTAGAAGAGAGTATCTTCACCTCTATTCTGATGTCTAGAACCTCTAGAGTCTAGAAGAGAGTATCTATACCTCTATTCTGATGTCTAGAACCTCTAGAGTCTAGAAGAGAGTATCTATACCTCTATTCTGATGTCTAGAACCTCTAGAGTCTAGAAGAGAGTATCTTCACCTCTATTCTGATGTCTAGAACCTCTAGAGTCTAGAAGAGAGTATCT
>NC_137613.1:197500-225000 GCF_963280865.1 Gymnoscopelus braueri | reverse complement strand
CTTTTACTTAACAATGTATTTTGATATTGCAGTATTGATACTTTTACTTGAAAAATGTGAGTTTTTCCACCACTACTATATTGGTTCAACTCAACCTCCATCACCATTTTGACCACTTAACCCTTAGTTGACCATGCAGGGTCAAATGTTTTCCCCCTAATGGGGACACTAGCGTTCACGTGCTTAACATTTCATTCATACTTTTCATTGTATTTATGTCTAATATTGCCATTTATTGTGAATTCACGGTTCCTCTTCTGCATATAATGACACCATATATCTATATAATAATCTATAATTAATGAATGAATCATATCATTACACCATACATATAATAATAATCTATAATTAATGAAATAATCATATAATGACACCATATATCTATATAATAATCTATAATTAATGAATTAATCATAATGTGTTATGAATATAAACAGTGGGACGAGTCATACAACACAAAACCACTTATTTAAATAAATATTTTATTTGAAAATAAATAAATTTTCTTAAAATAGATTCAATAATGAGATGTAAATAATACATATTATTTAATCCTATTACCCATGTAAATAATACATATTATTTCATCCTAATATCCATGTAAATAATACATATTATTTAATCCTAATACCCATGTAAATAATACATATTATTTAATCCTAATACCCATGTAAATAATACATATTATTTCATCCTATTACCCATGTAAATAATACATATTATTTCATCCTATTACCCATGTAAATAATACATATTATTTCATCCTATTACCCATGTAAATAATACATATTATTTAATCCTAATACCCATGTAAATAATACATATTATTTAATCCTATGTATGTAAATAATACATATTATTTCATCCTATTATCCATGTAAATAATACATATTATTTAATGTAAATAATACATATTATTTCATCCTAATACCCATGTAAATAATACATATTATTTCATCCTAATACCCATGTAAATAATACATATTATTTCATCCTATTATCCATGTAAATAATACATATTATTTAATGTAAATAATACATATTATTTCATCCTAATACCCATGTAAATAATACATATTATTTCATCCTATTATCCATGTAAATAATACATATTATTTAATGTAAATAATACATATTATTTAATGTAAATAATACATATTATTTAATGTAAATAATACATATTATTTAATGTAAGTAATACATATTATTTAATGTAAATAATACATATTATTTAATGTAAATAATACATATTATTTAATGTAAGTAATACATATTATTTAATGTAAATAATACATATTATTTAATGTAAATAATAATGTTACAAAAGCTTTTTGGGGGGACATGGGAAAGGGGGCGGGGCTACCCAAACAAAGAGGTGGAGTCAATCAGAACAATCTCACACGTTTTGTTTAACCTCAGTGGTTCTCAAAGTGCGGTTCAGGGACCCTCAGGGTGCCTTGAGGAGGGGGCTCCAAATGGACCCTTACAGGTGTAACTCTGAGAGTGTACAAATGGAACCAAATGAACCCTTAACACGGGTCCATTTGGTTAAACTCTCAGAGTTATGGTGGAGGTGTTTGAGAACCATCTGAAGACAAAGTCTGCTGTTACAAAGGCCAACAGCCTTATTCCATTGGGGGCGGGGCTTCCCCTATTGGGCGGGCGCGCGGGCGGGGACTTCTTTCCTCTACATTAGAAGAGTTAGGACGTCACATTCTAATGCAGCCCGAATACCCAATCACAGCACTGGTCTCAGTGGCACACCTCGATAATCATTGGATTACTGATCCACTACCACTGGGAGTCTGGGTTAGACTCCGGCTTGGGACAATACTTTTTCAAACTACCGCGGACTACTCTTTTTCGCCGATAAAGTATAGTTTTTTTGCAAAAATAGCCAATCTACACATTGATCTGCCATTTTTGATAATTTTAGAAAAATGTGTTTAAGTGTATCTGTGGGTTTTATACACATGTATGATGTAACCAGTGACAAGTATTAACATTATTACTGTATTATTACAGTATTAACATTATTACTGATTCTCCTCTTTGTGCCGTAAAGGTTGAAAATAGTTACATTGTTCCTTAAATATTACATGTTTCTCCTCTAAGCTACTAGTTACTGTTAGACCTACAGTAGTGTAGTCTAGAGACTAACCTCAGCTCTGTTATGTAGTTACTGTTAGACCTAGTCTAGAGACTAACCTCAGCTCTGTTATGTAGTTACTGTTAGACCTAGTCTAGAGACTAACCTCAGCTCTGTTCTGTAGTTACTGTTAGACCTAGTCTAGAGACTAACCTCAGCTCTGTTCTGTAGTTACTGTTAGACCTAGTCTAGAGACTAACCTCAGCTCTGTTATGTAGTTACTGTTAGACCTAGTCTAGAGACTAACCTCAGCTCTGTTATGTAGTTACTGTTATACCTAGTCTAGAGACTAACCTCAGCTCTGTTATGTAGTTACTGTTAGACCTAGTCTAGAGACTAACCTCAGCTCTGTTATGTAGTTACTGTTATACCTAGTCTAGAGACTAACCTCAGCTCTGTTATGTAGTTACTGTTAGACCTAGTCTAGAGACTAACCTCAGCTCTGTTATGTAGTTACTGTTAGACCTAGTCTAGAGACTAACCTCAGCTCTGTTCTGTAGTTACTGTTAGACCTAGTCTAGAGACTAACCTCAGCTCTGTTCTGTAGTTACTGTTAGACCTAGTCTAGAGACTAACATCAGCTCTGTTATGTAGTTACTGTTAGACCTAGTCTAGAGACTAACCTCAGCTCTGTTATGTAGTTACTGTTAGACCTAGTCTAGAGACTAACCTCAGCTCTGTTATGTAGTTACTGTTAGACCTAGTCTAGAGACTAACCTCAGCTCTGTTATGTAGTTACTGTTAGACCTAGTCTAGAGACTAACCTCAGCTCTGTTATGTAGTTACTGTTAGACCTAGTCTAGAGACTAACCTCAGCTCTGTTATGTAGTTACTGTTAGACCTAGTCTAGAGACTAACCTCAGCTCTGTTCTGTAGTTACTGTTAGACCTAGTCTAGAGACTAACCTCAGCTCTGTTATGTAGTTACTGTTAGACCTAGTCTAGAGACTAACCTCAGCTCTGTTATGTAGTTACTGTTATACCTAGTCTAGAGACTAACCTCAGCTCTGTTATGTAGTTACTGTTAGACCTAGTCTAGAGACTAACCTCAGCTCTGTTATGTAGTTACTGTTATACCTAGTCTAGAGACTAACCTCAGCTCTGTTATGTAGTTACTGTTAGACCTAGTCTAGAGACTAACCTCAGCTCTGTTATGTAGTTACTGTTAGACCTAGTCTAGAGACTAACCTCAGCTCTGTTCTGTAGTTACTGTTAGACCTAGTCTAGAGACTAACCTCAGCTCTGTTCTGTAGTTACTGTTAGACCTAGTCTAGAGACTAACATCAGCTCTGTTATGTAGTTACTGTTAGACCTAGTCTAGAGACTAACCTCAGCTCTGTTATGTAGTTACTGTTAGACCTAGTCTAGAGACTAACCTCAGCTCTGTTATGTAGTTACTGTTAGACCTAGTCTAGAGACTAACCTCAGCTCTGTTATGTAGTTACTGTTAGACCTAGTCTAGAGACTAACCTCAGCTCTGTTATGTAGTTACTGTTAGACCTAGTCTAGAGACTAACCTCAGCTCTGTTATGTAGTTACTGTTAGACCTAGTCTAGAGACTAACCTCAGCTCTGTTATGTAGTTACTGTTATACCTAGTCTAGAGACTAACCTCAGCTCTGTTATGTAGTTACTGTTAGACCTAGTCTAGAGACTAACCTCAGCTCTGTTATGTAGTTACTGTTAGACCTAGTCTAGAGGTTACTGAGGCAATAAGTATCACTTCTTACTTCTATTTAGCGACACACTTTTCAGTAGAAACACGTCTCCAAGTGATGCACTATGATTCAGTCACAGTAAACTCAGGGGTGTGTGTGTGTGTGTGTGTGTGTGTGTGTGTGTGTGTGTGTGTGTGTGTGTGTGTGTGTGTGTGTGTGTGTGTGTGTGTGTGTGTGTGTGTGTTCGTGTGTGTGTGTGTGTGTGTGTGTGTGTGTGTGTGTGTGTGTGTGTGTGTGTGTGTGTGTGTGTGTGTGTGTGTGTGTGTGTGTGTCAGGGTCTGACAGAATAAGCCGCAAACGTGAAATTATGCAAATCAAGGATATTCAGGAAGTAGTTTTTTGGTCTTTCCTTTTTTTTTTTCATTAAACAAATTCCATATCACACAAGTTTAAATGTTGAAGAATCCAATCAATATTACAAACAGCAGGCTTTAGGATCACACAATACTCATACATTGTAAACAAGGTGTGAGATGACACCACAGCTTTGACAGGTTTTTTTCCCCTCACCTTCTTGATTTGAGGTTTAACAACATTCAAATAAATCTTCTTTTCAGACATTTGAGAGCTTATAGAATGTTCACTTTTGGTCATGTGTGTAAACGAGCACATTCCATCACACCCCGTCACCTTCATCTGAAGGCTAAGACCACTGCATCACATGACCAGCTTATGTCATGTGACACGGTCACTCCACACAGTGGAAACGAGCCTCAAGTCACGTGACCCCGGGTCACATGACAGCAGAGCATGTGAGCGGAGCGGAGCGACACGATTTTGACGTGAGCGCAGAGCTGGTTTATAAAAAAGGTTGGAGCGCTACTCAGAGCGAGGACCGCCTGCCTCTCCAAGCCGCCCCGGTGGGGGCCGCGCACCGAATGTTTGAGCATGCCCGGTCGCACGGACTCAGAGACACACAGACATCCAGCAGTGCACAGCGCACCCACATTTCATTAGAATTTATACTTTCTTTTTCTTTTCTTTTTTTTTACTGTTGAGCGACCCGGTTTGAGCGGAGCGTGGAGCGAGAGGTACAGTACGCAAATCAACCTGAGCGACGGAGCGACGGGGAGCGGAGCGCGGGGGGAGTCAACGTGAGCGAATAGCGAGCGTGAAACCAGCCCCCTGGAGCGCCGAGCGCCATTTCCACCCGTTCCGCTCCGCTCACGTGCTCTGCATGACAGACAGTGTATACAGCTGGAGAATCAGTGTTTAGCTTCAATCTGAACCAAAAGAACATCATGTTACGACCTTTATGAACATCATCTAATGAATGATGACAAACATAAACCTTTTAAAGTCATGGTGAAGATCCAGCCTTCAACACACACTCATCATTCAGTCAGAAAGCTCTCTAGTCTCAGTGGGATCTTACCTTCATTCATATGGGAACTAAATATCTCCATTCATTAAAAAACAGAGTCTGCTACTTGTTCACTTGTCTTGGTCACAGATATAAACCACAATGTGTCAGATGGGGTCGTCTAGCCCGTTCTACTCAGTCTGTTTACAATCATTCCACAGCGTTGGCCCCTCTGTGGCCCCTCTGTGGCCCCTCTGTGGCCCCTCTGTGGCCCCTCACAGCAGCACAGGTGTCCGGGCAGAGCCCGTCCGCTCAGGGTGCCAGGCTCCATTTTGGCAGATAGACAAAGATCTTCAACAAAGAGAAAATCCGCTGCTCCTTTTGTCCTGCCATTACGGCTCTTCTTCATGAACACATTCACAGGTAGGTGAGTCAGATAAGAGAGAGACTGTCTCCTCTCCTCTCCTCTCCTCTCCTCTCCTCTCCTCTCCTCTCCTTAGCCTCGTTCCCAGCCTTTACTCAGCCGCCAAGAGAAAGGAGTGTCTATAGGGGGCGGGACTTCCGTCGTACGTATTTCCCCCGGAAACGATCTTTTTTGACCAAGACTTGTTTCATTCACAGAGAATGAAAACAGATTTGTAAAGCGTCGACGCCGTTTCCTTGGGCGGTGCTTCCACTCAGACACTCAACCGGCTAGGTCTTGCCTAGCGTGCCTCTTCAGGGTGTCCGGTCCCCCCCACAGGGTGTCCGGTCCCCCCCACAGGGTGTCCGGTCCCCCCACAGGGTGTCCGGTCCCCCCCACAGGGTGTCCGGTCCCCCCCCACAGGGTGTCCGGTCCCCCCCACAGGGTGTCCGGTTCCCCCCACAGGGTGTCCGGTCCCCCCCACAGGGTGTCCGGTCCCCCCCACAGGGTGTCCGGTCCCCCCCACAGGGTGTCCGGTCCCCCCCCACAGGGTGTCCAGTCCCCCCCACAGGGTGTCCAGTCCCCCCCACAGGGTGTCCAGTCCCCCCCACAGGGTGTCCAGTCCCCCCCACAGGGTGTCCGGTTCCCCCCACAGGGTGTCCGGTTCCCCCACAGGGTGTCCGGTCCCCCCCACAGGGTGTCCGGTTCCCCCACAGGGTGTCCGGTCCCCCCCACAGGGTGTCCGGTTCCCCCACAGGGTGTCCGGTCCCCCCCACAGGGTGTCCGGTTCCCCCACAGGGTGTCCGGTCCCCCCCACAGGGTGTCCGGTTCCCCCCACAGGGTGTCCGGTCCCCCCCACAGGGTGTCCGGTTCCCCCACAGGGTGTCCGGTTCCCCCCACAGGGTGTCCGGTTCCCCCCCACAGGGTGTCCGGTTCCCCCCACAGGGTGTCCGGTTCCCCCCCACAGGGTGTCCGGTTCCCCCCACAGGGTGTCCGGTTCCCCCCCACAGGGTGTCCGGTTCCCCCCACAGGGTGTCCGGTTCCCCCCACAGGGTGTCCGGTTCCCCCCCACAGGGTGTCCGGTCCCCCCCACAGGGTGTCCAGTTCCCCCCCACAGGGTGTCCGGTCCCCCCACAGGGTGTCCGGTTCCCCCACAGGGTGTCCGGTCCCCCCCACAGGGTGTCCGGTTCCCCCACAGGGTGTCCGGTCCCCCCCACAGGGTGTCCGGTTCCCCCCACAGGGTGTCCGGTCCCCCCCACAGGGTGTCCGGTTCCCCCACAGGGTGTCCGGTCCCCCCCACAGGGTGTCCGGTTCCCCCACAGGGTGTCCGGTTCCCCCCACAGGGTGTCCGGTTCCCCCCCACAGGGTGTCCGGTTCCCCCCACAGGGTGTCCGGTTCCCCCCCACAGGGTGTCCGGTTCCCCCCACAGGGTGTCCGGTTCCCCCCCACAGGGTGTCCGGTCCCCCCACAGGGTGTCCGGTTCCCCCCCACCGCTCAAAAAAAGGCTTCAACCAGACGGTTTAATAGTTCCGATCCCGCGGGTCCGCTTGCTCAACAGCTGACCGCACTGGGCTGCTGTTTGCACACAAAGTCTGAGATGAAGTCGAACTCGTTCTGTCCCAGGAAGAGTTCCGGCAGCTCCTGGACGCGGTCCAGACCGAGCTCCAGGACCAGCGCCGTCAGAACCTCCTCGTCGATCAGGTCCATGTCCGTGGCACCGTGGCCGCTCAGCGGGCCGCCGCCCACCGTGTGCTGCTGAGCGGCGCCCGGGCCCATGCGGTACTGCTGCCCGTACTGGTGGTGCCCGCTGCCGCCGGGCCCCAGTGGGTGTCCGTGGTACTGCGTGTTGAGTTTCTGGAGGTGCATGCTGGCCATGAGCTGCTGGGAGGTGAGGGTTCCGGAGTGGTACTGTCCAGGGTGTCCAGGGTGTCCAGGGTGTCCAGGGGGTCCAGGGGGTCCAGGGTGCCCCTGCTGCTGCTGCTGCTGAGGGTGCTGCTGCTGCTGCTGCTGAGGGTGCTGCGGGTGCTGCTGGTGCTGAGGGTGCTGTCCAGGGTGCATGTGATGCTGCCCCGCCCCCTGCTGTCCGTTGTTGTACATCATGTTCCCAGCAGCCATCAGCTGGTGGTGGTGGTTCGCCATCTGAGCTCTCATCTGACCCGCCGTCATGCCGCCTGGCCCCGCCCCCATGCCCTGCGCCCTCTGCCTCATGGCCGCCGCCTCCATGCCGTTCTGGGGGGCCCGGCCGTAGTGGGTCATGACCTGGCCCCCCACGGGCCCCTGCTGAGGAGCCCCGTGCTGCTGCTGTTGGTTCAAACCCATCCTGTAGCCGTGAGGAGCCGTGGGCATCATCAGGTGTTCAGACATGTCTCTGTTCCCCTCGTTGTGTCTCTGTTCCCCTCGTTGTGTCTCTGTTCCCCTCGTTGTGTCTCTGTTCCCCTCGTTGTGTCTCTGTTCCCCTCGTTGTGTCAGCCTGCAGAGAAAACACACAACGTCAACTCTGTTATAAAACACACAACGTCAACTCTGTTATAAAACACACAACATCAACTCTGTTATAAAACACACAACATCAACTCTGTTATAAAACACACAACATCAACTCTGTTATAAAACACACAACGTCAACTCTGTTATAAAACACACAACGTCAACTCTGTTATAAAACACACAACGTCAACTCTGTTATAAAACACACATCATCAACTCTGTTATAAAACACACACAACATCAACTCTGTTATAAAACACACACAACATCAACTCTGTTACACACACAACGTCAACTCTGTTATAAAACACACAACATCAACTCTGTTATAAAACACACAACATCATCAACTCTGTTATAAAACACACACAACATCAACTCTGTTATAAAACACACAACATCATCAACTCTGTTATAAAACACACAACATCATCAACTCTGTTATAAAACACACACAACATCAACTCTGTTATAAAACACACAACATCATCAACTCTGTTATAAAACAGAACGTCAACTCTGTTATAAAACACACACATCATCAACTCTGTTATAAAACACACAACATCATCAACTCTGTTATAAAACACACACAACATCAACTCTGTTATAAAACACACAACATCATCAACTCTGTTATAAAACACACACAACATCAACTCTGTTATAAAACACACACAACATCAACTCTGTTATAAAACACACAACATCAACTCTGTTATAAAACACACACAACATCAACTCTGTTATAAAACACACACAACATCAACTCTGTTATAAAACACACAACATCAACTCTGTTATAAAACACACACATCATCAACTCTGTTATAAAACACACACAACATCAACTCTGTTATAAAACACACACAACATCAACTCTGTTATAAAACACACAACGTCAACTCTGTTATAAAACACACATCAACTCTGTTATAAAACACACAACATCATCAACTGTTATAAAACACACGCAACATCAACTCTGTTATAAAACACACAACATCATCAACTCTGTTATAAAACACACAACATCATCAACTCTGTTATAAAACACACACAACATCAACTCTGTTATAAAACACACAACATCATCAACTCTGTTATAAAACACACAACGTCAACTCTGTTATAAAACACACACATCATCAACTCTGTTATAAAACACACAACATCATCAACTCTGTTATAAAACACACACAACATCAACTCTGTTATAAAACACACAACATCATCAACTCTGTTATAAAACACACACAACATCAACTCTGTTATAAAACACACACAACATCAACTCTGTTATAAAACACACAACATCAACTCTGTTATAAAACACACACAACATCAACTCTGTTATAAAACACACACAACATCAACTCTGTTATAAAACACACACAACATCAACTCTGTTATAAAACACACACAACATCAACTCTGTTATAAAACACACATCAACTCTGTTATAAAACACACACATCATCAACTCTGTTATAAAACACACACAACATCAACTCTGTTATAAAACACACACAACATCAACTCTGTTATACAAGTAAGACGCGCGAACGCTGGAAGCGAACGCAGCTCGAAAATATTGTGTATTTACGGACTTGTAATCCGTGTTATTTCACCGTGATGGGGAGAGAACATTGACATTGTGTGTGTGTGTGTGTGTGTGTGTGTGTGTGTGTGTCAGAGCAGTGTCTAAATTCCTGCACTCTGGCGCACTCGGGTGGCTGCTTACAGGCAGTGCACGCATGTGAGTCAGAGCATGAACACAGACACACAGACACACAGACACACAGACACACAGACACACAGACACACAGACAGACACACACCCCGAGCAGGGTTACATAGTAAGCTCCACTTGGTCGGAGGCGCGGCTTCGCCGCGCCTCCTTCCGCGTTCGCAGAAACACACACAACATCAACTCTGTTATAAAACACACAACATCAACTCTGTTATAAAACACACACATCATCAACTCTGTTATAAAACACACACAACATCAACTCTGTTATAAAACACACAACATCAACTCTGTTATAAAACACACAACATCAACTCTGTTATAAAACACACACATCATCAACTCTGTTATAAAACACACACAACATCAACTCTGTTATAAAACACACAACATCATCAACTTTGTTATAAAACACACACAACATCAACTCTGTTATAAAACACACAACAACATCATCTCTGTTATAAAACACACATCATCAACTCTGTTATAAAACACACAACATCATCTCTGTTATAAAACACACAACATAATCAACTCTGTTATAAAACACACAACATCAACTCTGTTATAAAACACACACATCATCAACTCTGTTATAAAACACACAACATAATCAACTCTGTTATAAAACACACAACATCATCAGGTGTTCAGCCAGTCATCATGGGGATCCCCCCAACATCATCTGGGGACCCCCTCCACCCCCCAACATCATCTAGGGACCCCCAACATCATCTAGGGACCCCCCAACATCATCTGGCCGTCCGCCCCCACCAATTAATTTCAATGAAAGTTTCTCACAAGCGCACCTCTACTTCCTGTAACTACCTCTACTTCCTGGAACTACCTCTACTTCCTGTAAGTACCTCTACTTCCTGGAAGTACCTCTACTTCCTGGAAGTATCTCTATTTCCTGGAAGTACCTCTACTTCCTGGAACTACCTCTACTTCCTGGAACTACCTCTACTTCCTGGAACTACCTCTACTTCCTGGATTGGAGCAAGGAAGCTTTTGAAAGGAAGAGACGGGCTGGACGCTGGGGAGGCTCCATGACATGGATGGAGACGTGCTGGACGCTGGGGAGGCTCCATGGAGACGTGCTGGACGCCGGGGAGGCTCCATGACATGGATGGAGACGTGCTGGACGCTGGGGAGGCTCCATGGAGACGTGCTGGACGCTGGGGAGGCTCCATGACATGGATGGAGACGTGCTGGACGCTGGGGAGGCTCCATGACATGGATGGAGACGTGCTGGACGCTGGGGAGGCTCCATGACATGGATGGAGACGTGCTGGACCAGCTCATGAACAAACATTATTATTTCTGAACGATTGTGACCTTTGTCATATATTCGGTTCAGGAATATAAAAGAAGACATAACTATTACAGGTTGTTTTGTAATCATTTGCTTTTCCATGTGCACAGCACATGATACAGTGTTCACATCTCTTTAGATACCTCTATAAAATGATAGTGTTCACATCTCTTTAGATACCTCTATAAAATGATAGTGTTCACATCTCTTTAGATACCTCTATAAAATGATACAGTGTTCACATCTCTTTAGATACCTCTATAAAATGATACAGTGTTCACATCTCTTTAGATACCTCTATAAAATGATACAGTGTTCACATCTCTTTATATACCTCTATAAAATGATACAGTGTTCACATCTCTTTATATACCTCTATAAAATGATACAGTGTTCACATCTCTTTAGATACCTCTATAAAATGATACAGAGTACATCTCTTTAGATACCTCTATACAGTATTTTATAAAGGTCTCAATGGTTCATATATAGTGTTTGTTCATAAGCATCCAGCCGGCTCTCATAGACTCCAATGTTATTTCACTGAACTTCTGGTGTGAGTCTGTCTGCCACCCAGTGAGACCAAACTGACCAATGGAATGACAGGATAGAGATAATGACATCGGCGTCTCTTCCTTTCAAAAGCTTCCTTACATTGGAGCCAATAGAGCAGAGTGTTGAACACAGAACATCCCATAGCCCTAGAGGACGTCACAGAACATCCCATAGCCCTAGAGGACGTCACAGAACATCCCATAGCCCAGGAGGATGTGACAGAACATCCCATAGCCCTAGAGGACGTCACAGAACATCCCATAGCCCTAGAGGACGTCACAGAACATCCCATAGCCCTAGAGGACGTCACAGAACATCCCATAGCCCTAGAGGACGTCACAGAACATCCCATAGCCCAGGAGGACGTGACAACACAACACAAGATAAGATAGCTTTCTACTCTACAGGCAGTGTTGTCAGATTTTGTGAGAGAAACAAGCAACCAGGTCTAGGAAAACAAGCCCAAAAGAAGCAACTATATAGGCCACATGAGCGCTTTAAACCTATATAGGCCTACTGTATGCAACGGCTATTTGAAAATAGCAGATCTACAAGCTCACAACGCGTTGCGATGCGTTGTGAGCTTGTAGATCTGCTATTTTCCAAAAATCTCGAAATGAAATGTGTCTAAAAAGAATGAGATTGTTTTAATGGAGGGTCTAATTAAATACAACATATAAGATCTGCCTGCCTGCCTGCCTGCCCGCCTGCCTGCCTGCCCGCCCGTCCTGACTATCATAGATGTATTATTATTATTATTATTATTATTGTTGTTACTGTTGTTATTGTTATTATTATTATTAGAGCTTCAGTTCTCACAATCTTGGATCAAGATTATCATAGATCTGACGTAATGATCTAAGGCTAACATTTCAGAGCTTTATGAGAAAAGCTACTTTCTATCTAACATAACATCTTAATAACATGATATGAATAGTTTCTATCATAACATCTTAATAACATGATATGAATAGTTTCTAACATAACATCTTAATAACATGATATGAATAGTTTCTATCATAACATCTTAATAACATGATATGAATAGTTTCTATCATAACATCTTAATAACATGATATGAATAGTTTCTATCATAACATCTTAATAACATGATATGAATAGTTTCTATCATAACATCTTAATAACATGATATGAATAGTTTCTAACATAACATCTTAATAACATGATATGAATAGTTTCTAACATAACATCTTAATAACATGATATGAATAGTTTCTAACATAACATCTTAACCCTGCAAGACCCGGATATATTTCTACTTGCAAAAAAAATGTTTCAACCTTTCAGATGGTGTTGTAGGAGTACTTTGGAGAGGAAAATATAATGTTTTTTAAAATAAATAGTTTTCGTAAGGTTTTATTGAAATGTTGTAATATTACAACATTGGGTCTAACGGGTAGCAGAATGTCCTATAGGCCATTGTTACTCACTATCAGAATAACATGGCAAATGTCTATATACTTCACTAAAACAACTTAAGGGTTCATTTATATGGTTATGGTTTATTATTTGGCCTCAGAACAGTATACATTATGAATAATATTTGGCCTCAGAACAGTACATTATGAATAATAACATCAATAAGCCATATTTTTAAGTTTTTATTTTATTTTAGTCGATGTCCACATCACTCTCTCCATTCATTACAATATCCAACACATCCCTTGCAGTGAAGCGAGGCTCTCTCCTTGCTTGTGGCATTCTGAAATGATAAATGAAGACATACCTTTAGCACATTAGTAGCACATCTCACTGCAGGTACATATTTCACAAGTCACACAATACTGTCTGGCCAACCTATTGTGCTTTGCTTATCCTCACAAAGGCTAAGCACCATCATCACTGATGGTGCTTAGCCTAACAAAGGGATTGAGGATGGCTGTAAGTAAGCAATCCCCAACACCCATCACATGAACAATGATGAGTCTTAACTGGGCGACTCCCATATGAACAATTACCATACACTGATTGCTAATCACAAACATTACCAAAATATTTTGCTAAAACATTATAGGCAATGAAATGTTATAAGCTAATGCAGTATATTTGTCTTCGAGCACAATTGGTTACAAAATGTATTGTGAAAACGAATAATACTCCACTGCATTCCACTCTGTAAAATGAACAGGTGCATTGCTATTTGCTACCACCATGACCCAATGTTGTAAAAATACAACAAGTATAAAGCATGCTCTAATTTACATTTGGGGGATATCTTTCACAATAACAACATATCTACATGTTCTAGACATTCTAATGATCACCAAAATAATTATTACAGACATTTTACTTACTTTTTTGTGAGGAATCCTGTCCAGTGAAAAAGAGATTTTTCTTCCTTCAAGGATTTTCAAGTTGTGACATTTCCTGCCTCTGTGGGGGGTATTTATATGCAAATATCCTGGCCACTGACATTGCAAGACTAAACAATAGGATCCAATGATGATGTTTAGGTGAAAAAATAACAGGAAAACAAATGATTTATACACTTTTTTTGATAAAATACAAATGTTGTATTATTACAACAGCGGGTCTTGCAGGGTTAATAACATGATATGAATAGTTTCTAACATAACATCTTAATAACATGATATGAATAGTTTCTATCATAACATCTTAATAACATGATATGAATAGTTTCTATCATAACATCTTAATAACATGATATGAATAGTTTCCATCATAACATCTTAATAACATGATATGAATAGTTTCTATCTAACATAACATCTTAATAACATGATATGAATAGTTTCTATCTAACATAACATCTTAATAACATGATATGAATAGTTTCTATCTAACATAACGTCTTAATAACATGATATGAATAGTTTCTAACATAACATCTTAATAACATGATATGAATAGTTTCTATCATAACATCTTAATAACATGATA
Source organism: Gymnoscopelus braueri (assembly GCF_963280865.1). Taxonomy (NCBI): domain Eukaryota; kingdom Metazoa; phylum Chordata; class Actinopteri; order Myctophiformes; family Myctophidae; genus Gymnoscopelus; species Gymnoscopelus braueri. The sequence goes on along the minus strand of NC_137613.1, from coordinate 210,394 downwards.
TGAATAGTTTCTATCATAACATCTTAATAACATGATATGAATAGTTTCTATCTATCATAACATCTTAATAACATGATATGAATAGTTTCTATCTAACATAACATCTTAATAACATGATATGAATAGTTTCTATCTAACATAACATCTTAATAACATGATATGAATAGTTTCTATCATAACATCTTAATAACATGATATGAATAGTTTCTAACATAACATCTTAATAACATGATATGAATAGTTTCTATCATAACATCTTAATAACATGATATGAATAGTTTCTATCATAACATCTTAATAACATGATATGAATAGTTTCTAACATAACATCTTAATAACATGATATGAATAGTTTATAACATAACATCTTAATAACATGATATGAATAGTTTCTATCATAACATCTTAATAACATGATATGAATAGTTTCTATCATAACATCTTAATAACATGATATGAATAGTTTCTATCATAACATCTTAATAACATGATATGAATAGTTTCTATCATAACATCTTAATAGCATGATATGAATAGTTTCTAACATAACATCTTAATAACATGATATGAATAGTTTCTATCTAACATAACATCTTAATAACATGATATGAATAGTTTCTATCTATCATAACATCTTAATAACATGATATGAATAGTTTCTATCTAACATAACATATTAATAACATGATATGAATAGTTTCTATCATAACATCTTAATAACATGATATGAATAGTTTCTAACATAACATCTTAATAACATGATATGAATAGTTTCTATCTAACATAACATCTTAATAACATGATATGAATAGTTTCTAACATAACATCTTAATAACATGATATGAATAGTTTCTATCATAACATCTTAATAACATGATATGAATAGTTTCTATCATAACATCTTAATAACATGATATGAATAGTTTCTATCATAACATCTTAATAACATGATATGAATAGTTTCTATCTATCATAACATCTTAATAACATGATATGAATAGTTTCTATCTATCATAACATCTTAATAACATGATATGAATAGTTTCTATCATAACATCTTAATAACATGATATGAATAGTTTCTATCTATCATAACATCTTAATAACATGATATGAATAGTTTCTATCTAACATAACATCTTAATAACATGATATGAATAGTTTCTATCTAACATAACATCTTAATAACATGATATGAATAGTTTCTATCATAACATCTTAATAACATGATATGAATAGTTTCTAACATAACATCTTAATAACATGATATGAATAGTTTCTATCATAACATCTTAATAACATGATATGAATAGTTTCTAACATAACATCTTAATAACATGATATGAATAGTTTCTATCATAAAATCTTAATAACATGATATGAATAGTTTCTGCTTCATATTCTATGTCACACATGACACATGGCTGTTAACAAGACCAACCGACCTCTATATCTGTTCTGTATGCCATGATGATCCATAGATTATTATTGTTATTATTCTTATTATGATTATTATTAATAATAATAATAATTATTATTATTATTATTATATCTGTAGTGATGCCATGATCCATGCATCCAGATTAATACAATAAGCATGTTAATATGGATGCAATGAATGGCAACATGAGCAATAACAATAATAATAATAATAATAATAATCATAATAATAATCATAATAATAATAATAATAATAATAATAATCATAATCATAATCATAATCATAATCATAATAATAATAATCATAATCATAATAATAACAATCATAATAATAATAATAATAATAATAATAACAATAAGGGTAATAATAATAATAATAATAATAATAATAATAGTAACAATAATAATAATAATAATCATAATAATAATAATCATAATCATAATAATAATCATAATCATAATAATAATCATAATCATCATAGTGTTTGAGTCAGACTCTCCATAGAACCGATGCGATGTCTCCACAATGAATGACTAGTAGCGCTTTTTACACAATGTAACCAAATGGACCCGCAGATACAAACATACAGGATCCATTTATTATCAATGGAAGATATGAAGATGTTTATAGATAAAAGCTACATAGTTGATCTGCTTGCAACTTCACATACAAACATATAATATGCTGTTTATCTTTGTATCTTTGTATCTATAGTGTGAACAGCATGATGTTGCGTTCACACAGGATACTAACATACAGTCTATGAGTCTACCTTCATTTATCATGAAGATACAAAGATACACATCAACTTGAGCTGGTTCAACTTCCACAATACAAAGATACACATATGATACATATATGCTGTGTATCTTAGTATCTTAGTATCTTAGTATCTTTGTATCTTTGTATCTTTGTATCTTAGTATCTTATATCTTATTATCTTTGTATCTTATTATCTTAGTATCTTATTATCTTTGTATCTTAGTATCTTTGTATCTTATTATCTTTGTATCTTATTATCTTTGTATCTTTGTATCTTAGTATCTTTGTATCTTATTATCTTTGTATCTTATTATCTTTGTATCTTTGTATCTTTGTATCTTATTATCTTTGTATCTTATTATCTTTGTATCTTATTATCTTTGTATCTTAGTATCTTAGTATCTTATTATCTTTGTATCTTATTATCTTTGTATCTTATTATCTTTGTATCTTATTATCTTTGTAATTTGGTATCGTAGTTTGTTAGTATCTCCCGTGTGAACACAGTGAAGCTTCAACAGTTCCAGATGTCTGAATGTATGAGACGCTACAATGAAGCCATTTCACAATCAGACCGTAGAGATCATTGTAATTCTTACCTTTAGACTGAGTTCTTTCATATAAATAAATCCACAGATGATGAGGATCCTTCAGCTGAAGCTCCAACAAACATCCAGAACATCCAGAACATTTAATAAAATACAATACGATCCAAACAGCAGAGAGTTAGCTTTCTGGGTCAACTACTCAGGGATTATATATATATGTACTACCAGAGAGAGAGAGAGAGAGAGAGAGAGAGAGAGAGAGAGAGAGAGAGAGAGAGAGAGAGAGAGAGAGAGAGAGAGAGAGAGAGAGAGAGAGAGGGGGGGGGGTGGAGCTACCGTCCTCTCCGTATCCTTTGTTCCTATTGGTCGGTTCCTCCTCTTAATCACTGTGCAAAGAAAATTCACAGAAACCTTCCTCCTCCAGAAACGCGCGTGCGCGTGTGTGTGTGTGTGTGTGTGTGTGTGTGTGTGTGTGTGTGTGTGTGTGTGTGTGTGTGTGTGTGTGTGTGTGTGTGTGTGTGTGTGTGTGTGTGTGTGTGTGCGTGTGTGTGTGTGTCAGGCTTTTTTTTGTATACTATTACAATAGTTTTGAGACGAAACGCTGTGCTTTGTCCCAAAGTGACTGCAAGATATTTGTCTCAAGAAGCTTTATATGTGTATAACATGTAACATGTATAACATATAATATGTATGTAACATATAACATGTATTTAACGTGTATAATGTCTAACATGTAACATGTATAACATATAATATGTATGTAACATATAACATGTATTTAACGTGTATAATGTCTAACATGTAACCTGTATATAACATAACATGTATGTAACATATAACATGTATTTAACGTGTATAATGTCTAAGATATAACCTGTATATAACATATAACATGTAACTAGCTCTGTACGCTGAACCCCCTCTAACTGTACTTTCCCCATTTTCAACTGTTTTTATTATATTTTGACGTATGTTTTCTCTTGCCAATAAAGCTGATTTGAATTGAATTGAACTGAATTGAATTGATAGCAGTATATATATATATATATATATATATATATATATATGATAACAGTTTAGCTGCTCATAAAAAACAAGCAAAAAAACCTCAATGCAATGTCAAACACTGATTGATTGATTGATTGATTGATTGATTGATTGATTGAATACTTTATTAGCAGTTTGCAGAAAAAAGCACATGGAAGTTCAACACAAGGTCTGTTAAGAGGATTTTAAACCCAAGAAAGCCTATGGCTTGTTTCCATTGGGGTCTTTGTACTCAATTCATAGAAACATTTAATGACAGACAGATATACGCTACTATGCAAAACATCATAAAAACAGATACAAAAATAAAATAAAATAAACAGTAAACAGTTCGAGGGGGGGTTGGGGGGGGTCTGTCTGTCTGTCTGTTTAAACAGTATATTATCAGACTAGCGTAGTGTCTGTCTGTCTGTCTGTCTGTCTGTCTGTCTGTCTGTCTGTCTGTCTGTGAGCTTGTAGATCTGCTATTTTCAAATAGCCGATGCATATAGGTTTAAAGTGCTCATGTGGGCTGTAGCCTGGTTGCATAGACCTGGTTGCTTATTTCTCTCGCAAAATCTGGCAACACTGATCTGAACTTGCACACAGGGATTGACCAGAAAATGTACAATTTACAATGTAGGCATTTAGCAGACGCTCTGATTCCAGAGTGACTTACAGTAAGCAAGGTATACACCAGGTAATACATTAAATAGTATAAACAAATAACCTATCATCAGTCTAACAGTAGAATATCCAGAAAATAAATAATCTGTACATTGAAACTAAACACATTATAGGATGCCTTTGCATATAAATCCAGAAGGCTACAATGTCATTTAGATGCATGTTATGTAGACAGATGTCAGGTCATCCTATAGTGTGTATTTTTAATGTACACATTATTAATGTACACATTATTAATGTACTCATTATTAATGTACTCATTATTAATGTACTCATTATTAATGTAAACATTATTAATGTACTCATTATTAATGTACACATTATTAATGTACTCATTATTAATGTACTCATTATTAATAATGTACACATTATTAATGTAAACATTATTAATGTACACATTAATAATGTACACATTATTAATGTAAACATTATTAATGTAAACATTATTAATGTACTCATTATTAATGTACTCATTATTAATACACATTATTAATGTAAACATTATTAATGTACACATTAATAATGTACACATTAATAATGTAAACATTATTAATGTGTACATTATTAATGTACACATTATTAATGTACTCATTATTAATGTAAACATTATTAATGTACACATTATTAATGTACTCATTATTAATGTAAACATTATTAATGTACACATTAATAATGTACACATTAATAATGTACACATTATTAATGTAAACATTATTAATGTACACATTATTAATGTACTCATTATTAATGTAAACATTATTAATGTACACATTAATAATGTACACATTATTAATGTAAACATTATTAATGTACACATTATTAATGTACTCATTATTAATGTACTCATTATTAATGTACTCATTATTAATGTTTACATTATTAATGTACTCATTATTAATGTACTCATTATTAATGTACTCATTATTAATGTAAACATTATTAATGTACACATTATTAATGTACTCATTATTAATGTACTCATTATTAATGTACACATTATTAATGTACTCATTATTAATGTACACATTATTAATGTACTCATTATTAATGTACACATTATTAATGTAGTACTCATTATTAATGTACACATTATTAATGTAAACATTATTAATGTACTCATTATTAATGTACTCATTATTAATGTACTCATTATTAATGTACACATTATTAATGTACACATTATAAGAAGCCACCAACGTCATTTGAACTTTTCCCAAATGTAAGCTGTTTATCAGAGTAGTGACTGAGTATGCAAGGCCACAGGATGTGTTGTCAAGGTTACAGTCCCCCAGTCTATGGGATCTGCTCTGTTGTCACGGTTACAGTCCCCCAGGCTATGGGATCTGCTCTGTTGTCACAGAGCTATACTATGAAACATGTTAACATGATGCCAGCCAAGCTCTCTGTCTGTCTGTCTGTCTGTCTGTCTGTCTGTCTGTCTGTCTGTCTGTCTGTCTGTCTGTCTGTCTGTCTGTCTGTCTGTCTGTCTGTCTGTCTGTCTGTCTGTCTACAGGTTGTAGCTCATTGTCTACAGTAGGCCTATGGTAGGTTCTGTACAGTAGGTCTATGGTAGGTTCTGTACAGTAGGACTATGGTAGGTTCTGTACAGTAGGCCTATGGTAGGTTCTGTACAGTAGGACTATGGTAGGTTCTGTACAGTAGGACTATGGTAGGTTCTGTACAGTAGGCCTATGGTAGGTTCTGTACAGTAGGACTATGGTAGGTTCTGTACAGTAGGACTATGGTAGGTTCTGTACAGTAGGTCTATGGTAGGTTCTGTACAGTAGGACTATGGTAGGTTCTGTACAGTAGGACTATGGTAGGTTCTGTACAGTAGGTCTATGGTAGGTTCTGTACAGTAGGACTATGGTAGGTTCTGTACAGTAGGACTATGGTAGGTTCTGTACAGTAGGACTATGGTAGGTTCTGTACAGTAGGACTATGGTAGGTTCTGTACAGTAGGCCTATGGTAGGTTCTGTACAGTAGGCCTATGGCAGGTTCTGTACAGTAGGACTATGGTAGGTTCTGTACAGTAGGCCTATGGCAGGTTCTGTACAGTAGGCCTATGGTAGGTTCTGTACAGTAGGCCTATGGCAGGTTCTGTACAGTAGGACTATGGTAGGTTCTGTACAGTAGGCCTATGGCAGGTTCTGTACAGTAGGACTATGGTAGGTTCTGTACAGTAGGCCTATGGTAGGTTCTGTACAGTAGGTCTATGGTAGGTTCTGTACAGTAGGACTATGGTAGGTTCTGTACAGTAGGACTATGGTAGGTTCTGTACAGTAGGACTATGGTAGGTTCTGTACAGTAGGCCTATGGTAGGTTCTGTACAGTAGGCCTATGGTAGGTTCTGTACAGTAGGCCTATGGTAGGTTCTGTACAGTAGGACTATGGTAGGTTCTGTACAGTAGGACTATGGTAGGTTCTGTACAGTAGGTCTATGGTAGGTTCTGTACAGTAGGACTATGGTAGGTTCTGTACAGTAGGACTATGGTAGGTTCTGTACAGTAGGTCTATGGTAGGTTCTGTACAGTAGGACTATGGTAGGTTCTGTACAGTAGGACTATGGTAGGTTCTGTACAGTAGGCCTATGGTAGGTTCTGTACAGTAGGTCTATGGTAGGTTCTGTACAGTAGGACTATGGTAGGTTCTGTACAGTAGGACTATGGTAGGTTCTGTACAGTAGGCCTATGGTAGGTTCTGTACAGTAGGCCTATGGTAGGTTCTGTACAGTAGGACTATGGTAGGTTCTGTACAGTAGGACTATGGTAGGTTCTGTACAGTAGGACTATGGTAGGTTCTTTACAGTAGGACTATGGTTCAATTCAATTCAATTCAATTTTATTAAAGTGTCAAATCACAACAAGTTGTCTCAAGACACTTTACATGTAGAGAAGAGACCCGACATCCCACCCTGAGCAAGCAATTTTGCGACAGTGGCAACGAAAAACTCCCTCCTTAACTGGAAGAAACGTCAGGCAGACCCTAGGCTCTAGGGTGGCGGCCTTCTGCCTCGACCGTGTCGGGGGAAAGAAGAGAGAGAGAGAGGGAGAGACAGACAGAGGAGAGACAGAAAGAGATACAGTGCAAGTAGTAACAATAACACTAGCAGCAAATATAATAGTGTAAGATAGTATATGATAATATAATATAATAAAATAATATAGTACAGCAATAGTGTGTATGCAGTATATAATGGTATAATAAAAGAATGTTAAGATAATATACAGTATAGTGTAGTGGTATAGTGTAGTGTAGTAGAAATCCACGGTCGTGCTCCATGGAGAGGCCCGGTCCGCAGTCACAGTATTGAGCCGCAGCTGGGGGTCCATGGACCTGCGACGTGGGAAATAAAAGAAACTCCGGGGAGCAGGTCCCCGGTTGTAGAATTAGTGGCAGGCCTTACTAGAGCGTGAATCTGTACAGGGTTAATTACGATTGTACCAATGGGACACAAACCCACACAACCAAAGGGAGGACGAGTGACTGAGTCTATACACTTTGGCTATAGGCTTTATCATAGAGAAAGGTTTTTAGTCTAGTCTTAAATTTACAGAGTGTGTCTGCTTCACGGACTGAGACTGGGAGAAGGTTCCACAGCTGAGGTGCCTGAAACTTAAATGCTCTACCTCCTGTTCTAATCTTTTTGGGGTTTCTTGGAGCTGTAAGCATTTTTCCATACTGTGGACGCAATGGTGTTCTGGCTGGTTTATAGGGCTCGATGAGTTCTTTGAGATATACTGGTGCCTGTCCATTGAGAGCCTTGTATGTGAGGAGGAGAACTTTAAACTCTATTCTGTATTTAACCGGGAGCCAGTGCAACGAGGCCAATGAAGGAGTGATATGATCTCTTCTTCTGGTTCCTGTCAGTATGCGCGCAGCGGCATTTTGGACTAGCTGCAGGCTTTTTAGGGACTTACTTGGGCAGCTTGCTAATAAAGCGTTGCAATAGTCCAGCCTAGAGGTAACAAATGCGTGGACAAGTTTTTCTGCATCATTTTGGGACAGAATGTGCCTAACTTTTGCAATATTACGCAGGTGAAAAAAGGCATTTCTTGAAATTTGTTTTATGTGGGACTGAAAGGACATATCTTGGTCAAACGTGACTCCCAGATTCTTTACAGTGGCCCTGGAGGTCAAGGTAATACCATCTAGGTTAAAATTCTTATCGGCTAGTTTATCTCTGAGGTGCTTAGGGCCAAGTACAATAACTTCAGTTTTGTCCGAGTTGAGGAGTAGGTAATTACGGGTCATCCAACTCTTGATGTCTATAAGACATGCTTGAAGTTTAGCCAGTTGATCTGTTTCATCTGGCTTCATCGATAGATATAATTGTGTATCATCTGCATAACAGTGGAAATTTATAGAGTGTTTCCTAATTATCTCACCTAAAGGAAGCATATATAGAGTAAATAGTATTGGTCCAAGTACAGAGCCTTGTGGGACTCCGTATTTAACCTTTTCGCGTAATGAGGGTGTATCGTTAACATTTACAAATTGAAATCTGTCAGACAGATAGGACTCAAACCAGTTCAATGCATAGGTAGGTTCTGTACAGTAGGACTATGGTAGGTTCTGTACAGTAGGTCTATGGTAGGTTCTGTACAGTAGGCCTATGGTAGGTTCTGTACAGTAGGACTATGGTAGGTTCTGTACAGTAGGTCTATGGTAGGTTCTGTACAGTAGGACTATGGTAGGTTCTGTACAGTAGGACTATGGTAGGTTCTGTACAGTAGGACTATGGTAGGTTCTGTACAGTAGGCCTATGGTAGGTTCTGTACAGTAGGCCTATGGTAGGTTCTGTACAGTAGGACTATGGTAGGTTCTGTACAGTAGGACTATGGTAGGTTCTGTACAGTAGGTCTATGGTAGGTTCTGTACAGTAGGACTATGGTAGGTTCTGTACAGTAGGACTATGGTAGGTTCTGTACAGTAGGTCTATGGTAGGTTCTGTACAGTAGGCCTATGGTAGGTTCTGTACCACAGATCTTCTTTTCTCTACTCTATCCTCTTCTCTCGACCATCTCTGTCCCCTCACCACCAGGCCTGCACGCCAAACTCCACCTGCCCCTGGTTGTCGGACTCAGTGCGGACTGAGAGACGGAGCCTGAGAGCGGCTGAGCGCAAATGGAGAAATGGCAACCTCCTGGAGGACCTTCTCACCTTTCAATCTCTCATTTCTACTTTTTCCTCCTCTCTATCAGCTGCTAAAGCTGCTTTTTTCTGCACTAAAATTCAGGCTTCTGCTTCCAACCCTAAAAAACTCTTTGAAACTTTCTCCTCTCTCCTGCAACCTCCACCCCCTCCTCCCTCCTCGTCCCTCCTCCCCGACGATTTCGCCAACTTCTTTGACAAGAAGGTGAACGATATCCGATCCTCCTTCCCTCCTCCCCCGGCTGGTGCCCTGCGCACTACCCACACCCGTCTGCCTGCCACCCCCCCCTCTCTACCCTCATCTACTCCTCTCCCCCCCCCCATCCCCTCTCTATCCCACTTCTCTCCCCTCTCCCCTAACGAGGTCCTTCTCCTTATTACCTCTAGTCGCCCCACCTCATGCTCTCTGGACCCGGTCCCATCCACTCTGTTGCAGTCTATTGCACCTGAACTTCTTCCCTTCTTAACCCACCTTATTAACACCTCTCTGACATCTGGCTACTTTCCCTCTACTTTCAAGACTGCCAGAGTCACCCCCCTCCTGAAGAAACCGACACTTGACCCCTCTGAGATCAAGAACTACAGACCGGTTTCCCTTCTATCCTTCCTATCTAAAACTCTCGAACGTGCTGTCTTTAAACAACTGTCCTCCTATCTCCACCAGAACGACCTCCTGGACTCCAACCAGTCTGGGTTCAAAGTGGGTCACTCGACAGAGACTGCCCTCCTGGCAGTGACGGAGTCGCTCCATGCCGCTAGAGCGAACTCTCTCTCCTCCGTTCTGATACTCCTGGACCTGTCTGCAGCGTTCGACACGGTGAACCATCAGATCCTCCTCTCCACCCTCGAGGGGATGGGTGTCTCAGGCTCTGCACTCTCCCTGTTTGCATCCTACCTGACGGGTCGCTCCTACCAGGTGATGCTGAGAGGGTCTGTGTCAGAACCACACAGGCTCACAACTGGGGTTCCCCAAGGCTCGGTTCTGGGTCCTCTTCTTTTCTCTCTCTACACTACATCTCTGGGTGCTGTCATCCACTCCCATGGCTTTTCCTACCACTGCTATGCCGATGACACACAGCTAATCCTCTCATTCCCCCCCTCTGATACCCAGGTGGAGACACGCATTGCTGCTTGTCTGGCTGACATCTCGGAGTGGATGTCGACAAACCACCTGAAGCTCAACCTGGACAAGACCGAGCTGATGTTCCTCCCGGGGAAGGGCTGTCCGCACCGAGACATGGCCATCACCATTGATAATGCTGTGGTGACCTCAACTCGGACTGCGAAGAATCTGGGTGTGACCCTGGACGATCAACTGACGTTCTCGGCAAACATCGCATCAGTGACGAGGTCCTGCAGATTCCTGCTCTACAACATCAGGAGGATTCGCCCCTTCCTCACGGAGAAGGCAGCCCAGGTGCTCATCCAGGCTCTCGTCATCTCCCGCCTGGACTACTGCAACTCCCTCCTTGCTGGTGCTCCGGCATCTGCCATCAAACCCCTGGAGCTTGTTCAGAAAGCTGCGGCTCGTCTGGTGTTCAACCGCCCCAAGTTCTCCCACACAACCATCCTTCTCCGCTCTCTACACTGGCTCCCCGTAGCGGCTCGCATCCAGTTCAAAACCCTGGTGCTAGCCTATAGGGCAGTGAAAGGAACAGCTCCTTCCTACCTCCGGGCTATGGTCGATGCCTACACCCCTGCCCGACCACTTCGGTCTGCCACCTCGGGGCGACTCATTGCCTCATCACTCAAGGGTCCTTCTGGCCGATCCACACGGTCACGACTCTTTTCTGTTCTGGCCCCACAGTGGTGGAATGAACTTCCCACTGATGTTAGGACAGCAGAGTCACTGCCCATATTTCGCCGCAGGCTGAAAACTCACCTCTTCAGGAAACACTACCCTTCCTCTCTGCCTGACCTACTTGTTGTTAACTAGTTGTACGAACGCTTGTTTTCTATTGCTGTATTGTTTATTGGATTATTGGATTGTTTATTGGATCTTGTTTAGTCGATTCACTTATTTGTTTTAGCTCATGCTCATTTGATTTAGCTATTTTGTCTCATCTGTTTAAGGAAATAGGTAGCTGATATATTGCACTTTTACCTTAGCGCTAGGTATACTCTTGGTTGCTTGTTTTTGCAGATAATGCACTAAGGACTTCTGGTGATTAGTAGTTTTCGTTCCCTACCTATGTTGAATGCACTTATTGTAAGTCGCTTTGGATAAAAGCGTCTGCTAAATGACTGTAATGTAATGTAATGTAATGTACAGTAGGACTATGGTAGGTTCTGTACAGTAGGCCTATGGTAGGTTCTGTACAGTAGGACTATGGTAGGTTCTGTACAGTAGGACTATGGTAGGTTCTGTACAGTCGGACTATGGTAGGTTCTGTACAGTAGGACTATGGTAGGTTCTGTACAGTAGGACTATGGTAGGTTCTGTACAGTAGGACTATGGTAGGTTCTGTACAGTAGGTCTATGGTAGGTTCTGTACAGTAGGTCTATGGTAGGTTCTGTACAGTAGGTCTATGGTAGGTTCTGTACAGTAGGACTTTGGTAGGTTCTGTACAGTAGGACTATGGTAGGTTCTGTACAGTAGGACTATGGTAGGTTATTTACAGTAGGTCTATGGTAGGTTCTGTACAGTAGGCCTATGGTAGGTTCTGTACAGTAGGTCTATGGTAGGTTCTGTACAGTAGGTCTATGGTAGGTTCTGTACAGTAGGTCTATGGTAGGTTCTGTACAGTAGGTCTATGGTAGGTTCTGTACAGTAGGACTATGGTAGGTTCTGTACAGTAGGACTTTGGTAGGTTCTGTACAGTAGGACTATGGTAGGTTCTGTACAGTAGGACTATGGTAGGTTCTGTACAGTAGGTCTATGGTAGGTTCTGTACAGTAGGTCTATGGTAGGGTCTGTACAGTCGGACTATGGTAGGTTCTGTACAGTAGGTCTATGGTAGGTTCTGTACAGTAGGTCTATGGTAGGTTCTGTACAGTAGGACTATGGTAGGTTCTGTACAGTAGGACTATGGTAGGTTCTGTACAGTAGGTCTATGGTAGGTTCTGTACAGTAGGACTATGGTAGGTTCTGTACAGTAGGTCTATGGTAGGTTCTGTACAGTAGGTCTATGGTAGGTTCTGTACAGTAGGTCTATGGTAGGTTCTGTACAGTAGGACTATGGTAGGTTCTGTACAGTAGGACTACTATGGTAGGTTCTGTACAGTAGGACTATGGTAGGTTCTGTACAGTAGGTCTATGGTAGGTTCTGTACAG